>NW_006800532.1:269976-272158 GCF_000485575.1 Poecilia formosa
AACCGGAAAATACAATATATGAAAAAAAACATTGAATGCTCTCTGGTATGAGCAGGCGGGCCGGATCCGGCATTGTTCAGGGGGCCGGACCAAATGACGTGGCGGGCCGGATCCGGCCCGCGGGCCGTAGCTTGGGGACCCCTGCTCCAAAGCCAACAGTGCGACTTATATATGGACCAATATTGAGCCACAACAGGTCTAGCAACTACGGTAAGCAGCCGCCGACTTCATTTCCACCCTTAGAAGAAGAAGCGCACGGTGCATGCTGGGATAGTTGTCAGAACGCTGGTATGTAATCTATTAATAAAGTTTGACTGACCTATCTACCTACCGACCGTCCAGAATCAGGTCGTCTGCAGGTCGTTTAGCACCAGGTTCTCCACCAACATGCTGTGCGCGAACGGAGAAGGGTGACCATCGTCCAGCCACGCCCCGGCCCAGGAAGGCTCTCCTCACCGACCGGAGTTGGACTGTTTTGTTGACATTCACTTTAGTGCAGCTCCATCTAGTGGATGCATAACGTAACTCCAGCCTCTCCTGCAGCGTCTATTCTATTTGCCTTACAATCCGGTGCGCCTCATAGTGCAGAAAATACGGTAGTAATAAAATAATGTAAAACCAGCAGGATGTGACTACGAGGAGCAAAAGCTCCTCACCAGGCTGAACCTGCATGATGAGGTTAGCGCTGGTTCATTAACCACTAACGCTCCGACCAACCGGGACCAGACATGAACTTCATCAGCGCAGACAGAGCCACACGCTGGGCAGCATGTTGAGATGTAAACGATACTTAATCCTTTGTTCACAAATATAAATAATTCTCAACGCACCTCTGAAAGTGACTACAAGATATTCCTGCAGTTCATATAGAGCTGAGCAACCAGAGCCAACCAGAGTGGTGTTTAAAGTCCTACCTTGATCAAAAACTCTGGAAAGAATCATAATTCCTCACAGGGGGTTGATGTAAATATCCATACAGGTCAGCCTGAGTCCAGTTTGAGTGACAGGAGGCGCAGGATCAGCGCTGAGGTAAACTTAACCCAGCTGCTGCAGCACGCGAGGCACCAGCAGTGTGATTGGTCCAGTTTTAGATGCATAAACTATAAACCTATCTTCTATAAACTTATGTTTTAGGAATAAATCTGCTCGGCCAGTGAAGCGCTCAGAGCAACAGAGACACTTGCAACCGGCTTAAAAAAACAAAACAAATAAAAAAAAGGTGCTCTGGTGGCGCAGGGGCAAAGCACAACCCACGTATTGAGGCCTTAGTCCTCATGGCGGCGGTCGCAGGTTCGATTCCCAGCCTGGTGACATTTACCGCATGTCTTCCCCCTCTCTCTCTCTCATTACCCACTTTCCTGTCGAACTACTTTCAAATAAAGGCCACTAGAGCCAGACGGTGTATTATTAATAATTCATGTAGCTCACCACTGTATTATGGGCCACCTGGCCCATAATACAGTGGGGGAAACCCTGCAGTTAGATAATCTGTGTTAAAGTTTTGGATTGGAATTCTTCAAGCGATTAGGCATTTACATTCATGCTCTTATTTTGAAGTTTGCTCCACTTCCTCTGTTCACTTTCCTCAAAAAAGTATTGAAGAAATATGAAATAAACAGAATCAAAACAAAGCACAGTAGAGAACAAGATACACGCAAATACAATATCTAAGGGTGTTATAGAATATTTATAACAGCAAAATTAACAGACAGACAGACAGACGCTGTGTTCAGATGATCACGTCTTAATCAACATCAAGCCTGAAGACATGAAACTGTAACAGTCTGGATGTTCTTTATGGGAAATGTTTGTTTTCTGGTGTTGAATCCTGTTGTGACAGATTCCTGCTCCATCAGAACAGTCTGGTTGTGTTGACATGACTCAAAGGCTGCGGCATTAGCTACAGCGGCTAACAATCAATCAAGTGTATTTGTATGGCACATTTCAGCACCAAGGCAGTTCAAAGCTCGCTCCATCATGAAAACATAAAATCATCATCATACAGTCAACAGTTGTGAAAACCAATAAGACATTACATCTGGTCATTGTTAAAATAATCCAGACGCATCAAATCTATTGGTCAATGTTTCATTAATTCAGTGATTCTTGAGAATAGAGACAAAATAGGTTTAAATTTTCCCTTTCCTTATTATTTCTCAACCTTATGTATGCAAATATGACA
>NW_006800532.1:272871-279562 GCF_000485575.1 Poecilia formosa
AACCTGCTGGTTTAACCTCGATTTAAAGGAGCTCAGTGTTTCAGCTGTTTCTCAGTGTTCTGGAAGTTTGTTCCAGATTTGTAGTGCATAGAAGCTGAAATCTGCTTCTTCATGTCTGGTTCTGAAAGCTGAACCTCAGAGGTCCGGAAGGTTGATCCAGCAGCAGCAGCAGATCTTTAGTCCATTCAGGGATTTGTAAGCTAGCAGTAACAGGCGCTGTGCTAGCAGCCCAACGCTGGGAACGCTCTACGGGCCACAGGGGCCAACTTTTTTCTGTTTGGCCTAACCAAAGGTTCCGGAGGAGGTTTGGATCAACAGAACCCAAGTCTAGCCTGGTTCCATCGGAGCGCCCAGAACCTGGGTCTGTGGAGCTTTACCTGTAGGATGGTCTCAAAGTTGAAGGTGAGTCCGTTCCATAGGGTGAACTCTCCACTGGAGGCCCCGGTCACCAGCCGGCGGCCCTCAGGGGTCCACTGCAGACAGAACCAGGACAACCCGTTAGATCCAAACGCAGACAGGAAGTGATGCGGCAGAGCGGCGGCCTCTCACCCTGATGACAAAGACGGGACACTTGACTTTGTTGGTGGAGGTCCGGACGAACTTGGTGGTGACGGCGTTCATCGGGTTGTTGAGCATTCCCAGAGGGGGAACCAGCTGCAGAACACACAGTCCGGTTAGGGCCCGGTTCTTCCCCGGTTAGAGTCCAGTTCTAGTCAGTTGTGGTCGGGTTGCAGTCAAATTCTGGTCAAGTTTTGGTCGGGTCCGGTTGGGTTGAGGCCAGGTCCGGGTCCAGTTATGGTCCACTTCAGGCCAGGTTCCAGTCAGTTCTAGTCAGGTTCTGGTCGGGTTGCTGTCAGGTCCTGGTCCAGTTCCGACCCGGTGTGGTGTGACTCACGTCGTTGTAGCAGCCGGCGTCGGGCTGGATGGCCCTGAAGTCCCGGTGGTCGCGCTGCCACAGGCGGTTCTGAAAGAAGACGGACACAGCTGGATTAACGGGCAGCGTGGCGCGCCAGAACCGGGCCGGAGGCGGCTCTGAGGTCAAGTACCTCCAGGTATCTGATGACGGACGGGTTGTAGTCGATGGTCTTGCGGTTGACGGCCTTCCTCATGCGCTTCCCGTCGAAGGTGAGCTGCTGCATGGCCTGCTGCTGCGCGAAGTCGGGCCGCTTGTAGAACACCTGCCGCGGCGCCTGGTGCTGGAAGCGCGGCATGTGGAAGAACCGCTGCGGCGAGCCCACGTCTGTCGCCATGGTAACCAGCTTACCCTGCAGTACAGACAGGACCGCAGCAGGCAGATTATAATAATAATAATCCACTTTATTTATAAAACCATTTAAATCTCCAACTGAAACCTCAAAGGCCTCTTTCACACACTGATGATGGATGATAGCTACTGGATAGTAGCTGCAGCTGCCCCAACAGGCTCACAGAGCACAGGCTGCAAATTTCTGCACCATCAGCTCTTCTGACCCCAACACCAGCAGGCATCGGTGGTTCGATAACCACCGATTCCACCGATTGCAACTCCATGGTTACTGGTGGCAGACAGCTGCTCCCTGCAGATGGGCGGAGCCTCGCAGCCTCTTCTGAAAGTTAGCTTTTAGCTCCGCCCACCAGGTCATGTTGCACGTTTTCAATTAACAATCGTCAACATGCTGTTGCCAACTCAACAACTTTCTTCCTATACACTCCTGATCAAAATCTTAAGACCAGTCAAAAAATTGCAAGAATTTGCATTTTGCACTATTGGATCTTAAGAAGGTTCTAAGTAGAGCTTCAAATGTTAAAAGAAGAAATCAGCGTAAGAGACAAGAGCTTTTGAGCAGGGAATTAATTAAAACTGCATTTACACTCAAACATGATTTTTTCAGCTGATCAAAAGTTGAAGACCATAGCTCAAAAACCCCCGAAAACCCTCAAAAACAAAAATCAAAGTGTCAAAAAAAGGACTCAGTAATGAGCAGCTCCACCATTCTTGTTGATGACTTCAAACAATCGTTTAGGCTTGATGCCAGTGTTTCCAGGAGGCTCGTGGGAACGTTGCTCCAAGTGTTGAAGATGGCTTCATGAAGGGCATCCACTGTCTGGAACTGATGTCCATTTTTGTAAACTTCCCTTGCCATCCATCCCCAAATGTTCTCAGTTGGGTTTAGATCAGGGGAACATGCAGGATGGTCCAACAGAGTGATGTTATTCTCTTGGAAGAACTCCTTTGTCAGGCAGGCATTGTGAACTGCAGCATTGTCCTGTTGGAAAACCCAATCATTACCACACAGACGAGGGCCCTCAGTCATGAGGGATGCCTGCTGCAACATCTCCACATAGCCAGCTGCTGTTTGACGCCCCTGCACAACCTGAAGCTCCATTGTTCCATTGAAGGAAAACCCAAATCATGATGGCGCCCCCACCACTGTGCCATGTAGAAAACATCTCAGGTGGGATCTCCTTGTCATGCCAGCAACGTTGGAAGCCATCAGGACCATCAAGGTTAATTTTTTTTCTCATCAGAGGAGACAACTTTCTTCCACCTTTCAATGTCCCATGTTTGGTGACCCTTGCAAAGTCCAAACGGCTAATTTTGTGGCGGCGTTGAAGAAGACGTGGTCTTTGAAGATATTTTTTGTTTCTGAAGCCTTTCTCTCACAGATGCCGTCTGATGGTTATTGGGCTGCAGTCAGCACCAGTAATGGCCTTAATTTGGGTAGAGGATCATCCCGTGTCCGACAGCCAATCGGATCCTGCGGCTCAGAGCTGGTGAATTTTTATTGGGTCTACCACTTGACTTTTTTGTTCCATAACCCTCAGGATCATTTAAAAAATGCAAAATGACTGTCTGACTGCGTCCAACCTCAGTAGCAATGGCACGTTGTGAGAGGCCTTGCTTATGCAGCTCAACAATCCTACCATGTTCAAAGTCACTGAGCTTTTTGCTTTTGCCATCAGGAGGTCTTGACAGTGTAAAGACTCTACAGGAAATGACATGGAATCCAGATTTTTGCACAGCTTTTGGCTTTTAAAGACTTTGGTCTTAAACTTTTGATCAGCTGAAAAAATCATGTTTGAGTGTAACTGCAGTTTTCAGAAAATTCCCTCCTCAAAAGTTCTTGTCTCTTGCACTGATTTTTTCCTTTAACATTGTGAAGCTCTACTTAGAACCTTCTTAAGATCCAATAGTGCAAAATGCAAATTCTTGCAATTTTTTGACTGGTCTTAAGATTTTGATCAGGAGTGTATAGCAATATTTCAGACAAGGCACATCTCACCAGATATTGGTGTTCTACCAACAGCAGCTGATGCTGGGAACGCAGAGAACTGATTACCATTTATAATGTGGATTTATTGATATTAATTTTTATTCTGGTAATTATGTGCAACCTTTATGTTGTCGCCTCAGATGTGCTCGTTTGCTGACCTGCTTCTCTCCTTTTAACTTTCAAAGAGTAATTTTCCTGCCGGAGCTTATTTATTAAAAACTTTGTTTTTAGGGAAAGTAGATACGAAAGTAAGTCCGGCTGTGTAATGTAACTGAATTATGTTACGCCTGAATTCACCCACTCACTGTGGACATGCTGAGTGCTTGAACGGGAGAAGGGCAGAGGTCAGTCCACTAGTGCTTCCGGGTGAACCCTGTTCCTAATGACCCCACTACTTCTCCCCTCCAGCCTCTGCTGTTTAAACTTATTGCTGTTTGTTTTTACGTGGATTCATGTTTTTATCGTAATTCGGTAGCACGTTGAGCTTTACATGTAAAGAGGATTAAGAATATAATTTTATTATTATTTTAAACTTCCCTGCTTTGGGCTCATTTGGTGTTAACCAGCAGCGGCCGTTAGCAGCAGCTAGCAGCAGCTAGCAGCTTCAACCCCAGGATTCGCTTCTCTGCTCCAGGGTTTAAGCGTTTAGAGGTAAAACTGTGCTGAGGTGAAGCTTAATGCCTGGTTCTGCTTCTCTGTGTCTGATATTTAATGCCCGAGTTCCGGTTCTGGAGCCCCGATCTTTAACCGAACACAGCAGCGCTGATGCCAAGCGGGTTAGCCGCAGCAGCTAACAGCCTAACCGGGCGAAGGGACGGCAGGAATCCGCGGATGTTCCCCTAGTAGAACCCTCCAGATGGAGTCATAACAAACCACTGGGTCCCTGCAGGTTCCGAGGTTTTAAACACCGCTTTTCGGTTCGGTTCTGACCCATTTCAGCCATATGAGCATCTTTAATGGCGACGGCGGTTCCGGCAGCAACTCACCAACAATCAGCTAGCTGGCTGTCAACAACAGACTGGGTTCTCCTGGAGGCCGGTTCTGGAGAACCATGAGGAGCTCAGCCTTCACCGGCAGATGGTGGCACAGAATCTTTCCCCAATACCAGCAGATTAATCAACTAATATGAACAGATTTATCACGTTAACCGCCAGCGGACTGCATCATGACGCCTCTTCTTCTCGGCCCGATGAAAGGCATGCTGGGAAACCTGCGCAACGGGCGGGATTTTGCTTCTGCATCATCCCGCAAAGGATAAAGGGAAACTGAGTATTTCGTGGCTCAGCCATTTTAACCAATTACATTTTATATACACATAAAATCAAGTTTTGACTCTGATGTGTCCCTGGAATGTTTTATATAAATTGGTTAGGCAATGTTTTCTTTAAAGTTGTATATATATTTTGTTTTAATGAAATAAAATCCAGATTATTTTAACATCACTTTTAGATGTTTGTATATTTTTGTGTTGAATTATTTGTTTAGATATTTTCTCATCAATGTACATTTATTGCATAAATTCCGCCATTTCATTTCTGGTCCTTGTTGGTTGTGATGTTTATGAATTCCAACATGGTCTCCGTTAACGTAGCTCAGATTAATTATTCATAATAAATCAGTTTTTGTCTAGTTTATTTCAACAACTAGAACTAAAATCTCACCCTGAGCAGAAAGTTTCAGGAAGATGTCAGAAATGTTCAGATTTTTCGGTTTAAACTTCTCCTAAAATGTCAGCTGTAGTAGGAGTAGCTTGTGACGTCATGGCTCGGTCCTGTCCAATCAGAACGCAGATTTAGTCCATTCAGCGCCGAACTCAAACCGTTGAAGCCCTGTGCTGCTTCGCTCCGACCGTTGGTTCTGCCGGTAAGTTCTCTGCAACAGCACGGTACCAGTTGCTCGATCCTACCAGGCTCGGACCATGGGAGAGGTTCGGGCCCGTTGAAGACTTCTGTAGCGGTCTGATCGGTGTCTGCGGAACTGTAACGGCCCAGTTTAACGGCTAACTTCGAGCTAACCGGTCGGGCTAACTTGCGCTGTTTCAACCACTTCCATCCTAATTTATGGACCAATTTCACAAATCCGTCACTGCCCATGTGCAATAAGCTAAATTTAACACGGATCCAACAAAGTTTCTGTAAAATGTGAGCCAGAACACCCGGATCAGTTATCGGTTCCACTATGGTCCATGAATCGTTCTGCTCATGAGGAGCCGAAAGTTATCTAAAATAACCAGTGAACCGAATCAGTTCAGGAATCATTCTTTTCAACATCCGGGTTAACTGACTTAGTCAATCAGAACTGATTCGGTTCATCAGAACGTTTTTAATCAGGATATCTAAACCGGCTCTGGGTTCTGCAGGTTCAGCAGATGATCAGGCCAGCTTGTTTGGCTGAACCTGATCTGAGAGGCAGAGATGAGCAGCTGGAGCCACAGAACCAGGTGAGAAACACTCCCGCATCTGTCCCCCTTTTGCTCTCCATCTTTTCTCCATGTGCACTGCATCTGCATCTCCATCTGATGATGATGATGATGATGATGCTGTTCGACTCCGTTCTTCTGTTCCAGTTCCAAGAGTCGGTCCAGACGGGTCAAAAGGTTCTCCAAAGTGTCTCTACAGAAGCCTGGATGGACCAAAGAGGAGGCAAGAATGATAATGATGATGATGGTGATGGTGGCGATGATGATGGTGATGGTGGCGATGATGATGATGGTGGTGGTGATGGTGGCGATGATGCTCTTCCTCAGGATGAGCTCCTGCGGCGCCTGGTGAAGGAGCGTGGAGCCAGCAGCTGGTCCTCGGTGGCGCTGTCCTTCAGGGTGAGCGTCTCAGTCAGACATCTGGTGTCGAGCTCTTTGGTGGTGACCACCGGGGGGCGCTCTCACTTTCTTTCTTTCAGGGTCATAGGTCAGAGGTCCAGTGTCAGAGACGCTGGCAGCAGATCAAGAACCCAGAGCTGGTCAAAGGCCCGTGGACCCAGGAGGAGGACCGACGGGTGAGGACCGTTCACCCCTGCCGCTCTGTGCCCCCCTCCCATCTGGATCTGATGTCACTTCCTGTTTAGGTCATGGAGCTGGTCCAGAAGTATGGTGTGAAGCGCTGGTCGCTCATCGCCAAGCATCTGCACACTCGCAACGGGAAGCAGTGTCGAGAGCGCTGGCACAACCACCTGAACCCGGCGGTGAAGAAGAGCAGCTGGACGGCCGAGGAGGACAGGGTGGTGTGTCAGGCCCACAGGTTGCTAGGCAACCGCTGGGCCGACATTTCCAAGCTGCTACCTGGCAGGTACCCGACCTGCTGCAAGTCCAGACGTAGAGGTGCTACTTCCTCTGGAAGGTCCTCCAGTCTGGTTGGAAAACTTTTTACCTTTTTAAATTTTTTAACACAGCAAACAGGTGCGTTGACCTATGTCAGGTACATTAACCTGTCTGCAGGTGC
>NW_006800532.1:281758-284118 GCF_000485575.1 Poecilia formosa
CGAGTAAAGTGACTCTTCACCGCCAAACAGATAAAATACTGAATCTTTCAACACATCAGACAGAAATGATCAAACCATTTATTTCAAAGAAAGAACCAGACGTGCTGCGCTGGTCAGATCTCTCTATTGCAGCTTTTTTACTAAAATTTATTTTAGTAAAAAATAAATTTGACTAGACCAGGGGTCACCAACTCCAGTCCACCAGGGCTACCATCCTACAACTTTTAGATTCACCTCTGCTCCAGAATGCCTGAATTCCCTCACCAGCATTCATTCCTCTGCAATAGGCTGGAAACGAGCAGCTTATTTGGTCCAGGTGTGTTTGAGCAGAGACGCATCTAAAAGCTACAGGATGGTGGGACTGGAGTTGGTGACCGCTGGTCTAGAGGATTTAACTTTCTTCTGGCAATATTGCATTTTTAATCTGGCACTATAACTATTCTGCTAGTATAATTGTTCTTGTAATTCTTGTATTTAAAAAGAAATCTCTCAGCCTGGCATAAAACTCTTTACTGACTTCTGACAGCAGACACATTTGTAAGGCCCGGTCCGAATCCGTGCCTTAAGAAGTGAACATCATGACGTCCAGGTTACAACCCAGCCAGCATACAGAGGCGGGCCCCATATGGGGAAAATGTGGACATGTCTGCCCTCCTTTTCCCCATATGGGGCCCGCCTCGGTATGCTGGCAGGGAAGCAGCAAAATGTGAGCAGTGGACAGAACGTCTGTTGAAACGTCGAAATCCAAAATGGCGGACTGGTCGCTGTTTAGACATTTACTGCTAAAAAAGATTTTAAATTTACAATAAAGATATTTTGCTTTTCAAAGTCATTGCTGGAGATATTTGGCAGTTTTAATGTGTTTTGTTATGACTTGTTGAATATGGAGCAAAATTCAATATAATCACAAATCAAACAAAAATGATTTCAATATTTTGAAATCTTTTTTTTGTTGTTTTTTTGACAACAGCTGACACTGAGCATTTGCATATTTCCAAAATGTACTAATATTCAATTTAACCCTCTGATGCGAGAGACTGACTATGCAGTCTTCTGTGAGTGGGTCTTTTTAGACCCGTGTTTAAATCAGTGTGTTTTTTTTGCTACTTTTGTCATTTTGATCCAAAATAATGTTTTGTATAATACTTTGTACTGTGTTTTATTTCACACAAGAGTTATTTCATGTTTGAATTATTTTCATTTTTCGCTTTTTTAAACATTTTTAGAACAATTTGTAGAACATTTTAAAACAAAATGACAACAGCAGCAATTTTACAACAACAATGATGAAATGTCAATAATGGACAATGTTAACATCCATTATGTGTGTGTGGGCATGGGGGGCTGTGAAAGAGCACGTTTCTTGGAACTAGCTAGCTAACCAAGCTAGCTAACATTACTGTCTGTATTCTATTATGCTGTGTGTATCACACGTGTGAGTGTGTGCATGTGTGTGATTTATTTATCCATCCATGCATCTATCCATCTTCCTCCGTTTATCCGGGGTCGGGTTGCGGGGTCAGCAGCCTAAGTAAGGAGGCCCAGACTTCCCTCCCCAGCCATGTCTTCCAGAATCCCAAGGCGTTCCCAGGCCAGCTGAGAGACATCGTCCCTCCAGCGTATCCTAGGTCTTCCCTGGGTCTCCTCCCGGTGGGACGTGCTCAGAACGTCTCACCAGAGAGGCGTCCAGGAGGCATCCTGACCAGATGCTCCTCTCGACATGAAGGAGCAGCGGCTCTACTCTGAGTCCCTCCTGGTATCTGACCTGCTCACCCTCTCTCTAAGGGAGAGCCCAGACACCTACAGGGAAAACTAATTTTGGCCAAAGCTCATGACCATAGATGAAGGTAGGAACTTAGATCAACCGGTAAATCAGGAGCTTCGCGTTTTGGCTCAGCTCTCTCTTCACCACGACAGATCGGTGCAGCGCCGCTTCACTGCAGACGCTGCACCGATCCATCCGCCTGTCGATCTCCTGCTCCATTTTTCCCTCATTGGTGAGCAAAATCCTGAGATACTTGAACTCCTCCACTCGGAGCAGGACATCCTCCCCGACCCGGAGAAGGCACTCTATACTTTACCAGCTCATTTATTTATGCATTTATTTATATGGCTATGAATTTTTATTTTATTTACTGAGATGATAAAAGAAAGAACCTTGAACACATTGATCAACAGGTTCTGCATGTCATTCAACACTGTCTCTCTCTTGGTTTTCTCATCCAGGGTGTCTCACACACACACACACACACACACACACACATGCCCAATAAAGTACAGGTGGTAATGTTAGCTAGTTGGTTAGATAACTAGCTAACTTTGAAGAAGGCTAATATGTTGATTTGTGACAATAACGCTCT
>NW_006800532.1:284876-289539 GCF_000485575.1 Poecilia formosa
TTGACCTATCTGCAGGTGCGTTGACATTTCTGCAGGTACGTTGACCTGTGTCAGGTGCGTTGACCTGTGTCAGGTGCGTTGACCTGTGTCAGGTGCGTTGACCTGTCTGCAGGTGCTTTGACCTATCTGCAGGTGCGTTGAGCTGTCTGCAGGTGTGTTGACCTGTGTCAGGTGCGTTGACCTGTGTCAGGTGCGTTGACCTGTGTCAGGTGCGTTGATCCGTCTGCAGGTGTGTTGATCCGTCTGCAGGTACGTTGACCTGTGTCAGGTGCGTTGACCTGTCTGCAGGTGCGTTGATCTGTCTGCAGGTGCGTTGATCTGTCTGCAGGTGCGTTGACCTGTCTGCAGCCTCAGGTGTGTCTCCTTTGCCGTGTCTTCCAGAACAGACAACTCCATAAAGAATCATTGGAACTCCACCTTGAAACGTAAGGTGGAGAAGGAGGGTTACCTGCACTTCCTGCAGCTGCATGGCTCAAGCTCCGCCCCCAGACCTGGGACCAGGACCCACGCATCCCGCAGAGCCCAGTCTAAGGTCCGTCCCCAGTCAGCAGGATGCCTCTAGTAGGTCGGGACGCTGATGCTGATCTGTGTTCTTGCAGGCCGACAGTCTGTCCACCATCAAAGACGAGTCCAGCTTCTCTTCCAATCAGAGCACCTGCAGACCGCATGGAAGCTCCGCCCACCTGTGTTCCACCTGGGCCCCTGCTTCCTGCTCAGGCTGCAAGCAGGGAGTATCCACTGAGCTGATGGAGATGGTAAAGCCGTCCACTGTACCCTGCCTATGTCTGTCCTCTGGGACCCTGCCCATGTCTGTCTCTGTCCCCAGCAGAAGTCCTGCTCGTCCCAGAACCTGGAGGCTTGGAGCTACCAGGAAATGACATCACACCCATCTCCAGAGGCGCCGCTGCTCAGAGAGGACTCTCCATCCGTCATCGACCTGAGCAGGAGCTATGTAAGGCGTTGTGGCAGGGCCGGTCCCGGCTTTCTGAGGACAGGTGAGACAGCTGCTGTCTTGTGCAGGTTCCAGGTGTTAAGGAGCAGTTGATGAAGACGGATGAAGGAGCGTCCTTCCTGGACTCGTCCTCGTCCTGGGAGAGGAGCAGCATGATGGAGGCAGCAGTCTTCTCCCCAGCTGAGGTAGAATCACAGAGAGACAGACAGAGACATGTCCAGGTGTCCCTCAGGCTGGCCATCTCAGTGTCTACCTGTCCCAGGTCTTCAGCCTGAGTGCTGCAGAGGAGCTGAGCTTCCAGCGCCCGCCGCTCACCTCCACACCGCTCTGCTCCCTCAAACACCAGAACGTCTGCTGTGTCCACTGCAGCCTCGGCTCCAGGTCCGCTCCGGCCTTTCTCACTTTGACCCTTTGTAACCCCTGACCCTAACTCGTCATTGGTCCGTTCAGGACAGAGCAGATCAGAGCACTGTTCCCCTCGGCTCCGGAGACACCCACGCCGCTCAAGGTGCCCGACTGCCAGGACGAGGTGAGTCCAGCCGGCCGCCGCCAACTGGCCGCCAGCTGGAGCTCAGGCTGAGCTGTGTGTGTGTGTGTGCGCGCACTTCAGGTGGCAGCCTGCTCCAGACTGATGATGAACCTGACAGGAGGAGAGAGGAGCAGTGACCCTGACAGCCAGCAGTCCAGCTGCAGCTCTGAGGTCAGCCTGACACAGAACCCTCTGAGCGGGTCCAAAGTGGGTTCTGTCAGGTCCGATGTCGCAGCATCTGTGTTCTAGTCGTGGGGTTTAGGTTTCCTCCTGATCCTCTTCCTGCTACCGGAACCAATCCGGTCCAGACCTCCTTATTAACCCTCTGATGCGAGTGACGGACTATGCAGTCTTCTGAGTGGGTCTTTTTAGACCCGTGTTTAAATCAGTGTGTTTTTTTTGCTACTTTTGTCATTTTGATCCAAAATAATGTTTTGTATAATACTTTGTACTGTGTTTTATTTCACACAAGAGTTATTTCATGTTTGAATTATTTTCATTTTTCGCTTTTTTAAACATTTTTAGAACAATTTGTAGAACATTTTAAAACAAAATGACAACAGCAGCAATTTTACAACAACAATGATGAAATGTCAATAATGGACAATGTTAACATCCATTATGTGTGTGTGGGCATGGGGGGCTGTGAAAGAGCACGTTTCTTGGAACTAGCTAGCTAACCAAGCTAGCTAACATTACTGTCTGTATTCTATTATGCTGTGTGTATCACACGTGTGAGTGTGTGCATGTGTGTGATTTATTTATCCATCCATGCATCTATCCATCTTCCTCCGTTTATCCGGGGTCGGGTTGCGGGGTCAGCAGCCTAAGTAAGGAGGCCCAGACTTCCCTCCCCAGCCATGTCTTCCAGAATCCCAAGGCGTTCCCAGGCCAGCTGAGAGACATCGTCCCTCCAGCGTATCCTAGGTCTTCCCTGGGTCTCCTCCCGGTGGGACGTGCTCAGAACGTCTCACCAGAGAGGCGTCCAGGAGGCATCCTGACCAGATGCTCCTCTCGACATGAAGGAGCAGCGGCTCTACTCTGAGTCCCTCCTGGTATCTGACCTGCTCACCCTCTCTCTAAGGGAGAGCCCAGACACCTACAGGGAAAACTAATTTTGGCCAAAGCTCATGACCATAGATGAAGGTAGGAACTTAGATCAACCGGTAAATCAGGAGCTTCGCGTTTTGGCTCAGCTCTCTCTTCACCACGACAGATCGGTGCAGCGCCGCTTCACTGCAGACGCTGCACCGATCCATCCGCCTGTCGATCTCCTGCTCCATTTTTCCCTCATTGGTGAGCAAAATCCTGAGATACTTGAACTCCTCCACTCGGAGCAGGACATCCTCCCCGACCCGGAGAAGGCACTCTATACTTTACCAGCTCATTTATTTATGCATTTATTTATATGGCTATGAATTTTTATTTTATTTACTGAGATGATAAAAGAAAGAACCTTGAACACATTGATCAACAGGTTCTGCATGTCATTCAACACTGTCTCTCTCTTGGTTTTCTCATCCAGGGTGTCTCACACACACACACACACACACACACACACATGCCCAATAAAGTACAGGTGGTAATGTTAGCTAGTTGGTTAGATAACTAGCTAACTTTGAAGAAGGCTAATATGTTGATTTGTGACAATAACGCTCTCATGGCTGACACACACAGACATTTGTGAGATAAAAAATAAAGATAATACTTATATGTAAGAGTTCTTGCTGTGTAAAATAATATTATTCAGGGTGACACTCAGGTCTCAGTGTGTTTGGTTCACAAAAATATGTTTTCCTGACAGACACAGTTGGTAAGAAACAGATTCCCATTAAATTCCACAGGAAATGAATGCGGGTCATTTTAGACCCACTCACAGAAGAATGGGGTAGTGACATAAAACAAGCTGTTTCTTAAAATGTATAAAAGGTAAATTAAACATTTTAATTGCATGATATCAGTAACATGTTTCTTGAGGAATACCTGGAATATGAAGAGATGAAAACTTTTCATTACAAAGATATTGCAAAAAGATGACCTCACCGGGTCCAAAAAGACCCACTTACGCTTCAGAGGGTTAATGTCCCTCTCGTGACCTTGACATGACCTTCACAACCAGGTTCTCCTTATCACCTTCCTGACCTTTGACCTGCAGGTGCACGGGGAGAGCCTGCTGAGCTCCATCCTGCAGAGTCAGAACGGGACCGGCTCGGCCTCACAGGTCCAAGTCGGTTCCGGTTCAGGCCAGCAGAAGGTCCAGGGCCCGTCCGGCTCGGCGGTTCCGGCTCAGGCCCGCTTCGTCCCGACCTGCGACGAGTTCGAATGCTTCCCGCTGGACGAGCAGCTGGAGGTGTGGTGGGCCCAGCAGCACGCTCCCAACCAGGGCTCTCCCGAGTGTCCGGCCAACAGAACCAACCCGTTCGAGGTAACGGCCAGGCCTGGCTCAGAACCAGAACCGGGTTCTGCTCTGCCTCTCAGGCTCACCTGTGTGTGTGCAGGTGAGCGGCGAGCTGCAGGTGGTGATGTTCGGGAGAACCGAGGACCAGGCCAGTCTGACCCAGCAGGCCCGCCACTATGTGGCACCGTGACCAGAACCAGGTCCAGACCCGGCTGCACCAAGCGGTGAGCCGGACCAACAGACGAACCTCCATCCAGACGCTGTGATGCCATCCTTACATGTCTCTGTTGTTTCAGGTGAACATCCATGTGGGAACCAACCAGAACCTTCAGAGTTCGGGACGCTTCACCTCTGACAGGTCAGTTAACACACCCAGAACCAGAACCGACTGCCACCACTGACTGCTCCTCTGGCTCCCAGAGACTGGACCAGAACCAGAACTGAGATTTGATAACACTCAGTCGTATTGATTCATGGATGAACTGTGGAAACAGGCGGTGCAGATGACCTTTGACCTTCAACAGTTATTGATGTTCCACTTGTGGTTCTGATCTGGTAGCTCGGTTTGGTTCTCAGCATGTGAAACACTTTGGACCTAAACGCCAATCCGTACAGAACCGGTACTGTCCACGATGGGCTCGACAGGTTCCATATCGGACCAATCCAAACGCCGCGCCGCACCGTACCGTAACGCACCGTACCGTAACGCACCGTACCGTAACGCACCGTACCGTAACGCACCGTACCGAACCGCACCGTACCGTAACGCACCGTACCGTAACGC
>NW_006800532.1:290127-293719 GCF_000485575.1 Poecilia formosa
CGTAACGCACCGTACCGCAACGCACCGTACCGTAACGCGCCGCACCGCGCACCAATGACCCAGAATTCATGACTCGATACCAATCGTTTGATTTCTGATGGAATCCATTTGAATGAAGAACTGATGGATCAGCAGAACCAGAACTAGAACCGTCGTTTCCGGACGGCAAGGAACGGAGCTGGAACCAATGAACACACCTAGGAATGTCACAGAGCCCGGTGGGACCCAGTAGAACCATGTGGAACCTAGTAGAACCATGTGGACCCGGTAACAGTTTCAGAATGAGAGCGTACTGATCCGATGTTCTTGTGTTCCAGAACGGAGAAGAACCCAGGTGACCTTCGCCTCGAGGGATGAAGATGACTCCTCCTCCTCCTCCTCCCCTCGTCGTCCAGGCAGCCAATCAGAAGAGAGGATTTCTTGTCGTTTCCTGCTACCTCATCAGTTTTCTCTGATGTTTTATTTCTTTGTTTGGGGAATTTTTTTCTTCTTTTCTTGTTTAATCCGACCAGAAGGAGACGAGTTCCGGGTCGGTTCTGATCGGCGGCCCGGACCGGGTCGCCGCCTGGCCTTTAGATCCAGTTTTTATCTCTGGACGTTTATTCTGTTTCTTTCTTTCTTGGAACGTTGCTGTGATCCCGGTGGAAGTGCTGCTCATGGACCGGATCGGAACCGACCCACTTCAGGGACTTTTCTTTATTTCTGACGGCACTTTATCTTTAAGCTTTGCACTTTGGATCGGAACCGATCGAAGCAGAACCTTGAATCAGACAAGATTATTCACAATTTAATGATTTATATGATTAAATCTTTATTTGTATGTTCAGAACACATGGAGAACTTTGTTTAGGACAGAACCAGTACAGATGAAGTTCTGTGTGAAAGTCCAGTTTCTATGGGACCCGAACGGACCTGGTTCTGGCTGTGATTCTGATGATTTCTTGTGAGAATAAAGGACCAGATGGAAACACTCGGACTGTTCTCCGTGTGCCTCTGTTCCAGAACCGAGGTCCGGTTAGCGCTTCTGATGAAAACAACTCTTTGGTTCTTCAGAACCAGACTCGGGTCGGTCCAGGTCAAGGCTGGACTTGGACCTTCAACACTCTGACAGTTCTGGATGAGAGTCAGAATGCACCAGAACCAAACTTCCTGTATTGGACCCAGGATCAGACCCAGAGTCAGCCCCCCTGATTCTGATTCTGGTTCTGGTTCTGGTCTAGTCGGGCTGGAAGGCGTTGTTGTCAGCGCTGGTGTCGCCCTGCGGCCGTCCCAGCAGGGGGCAGCAGCTCTTCCTCCTGGACTGGGTAAGGACTCAGCAGAGGAAGCCGGAGGGGGCGGAGCCACGGTGGGCGGAGCCACGGTGGGCGGAGCCGGGGGGGAGGGCAGCCTTCCTCAGCAGTGGGGGCGTGCTGCGGCCACTGCAACTGCACAGAACCGGGTCAGAATCTAGCCAGAACCGATCGTAGTGCGTCTGGTCATCAATACCTGGTGCAGCCACAGGGGGCGCTGTGCATCTGAACCATGGCAGGAACAGAACCCCTCCTCAGCAGAGTGGGCGTGGCTCCAGATGAAGCTCCGCCCTGCAACACAGAGACTGTGACACCACCACCTCTGAGCCAACCTGCTGCTGAGGTTCTGGTCAGCCACACAGAGACCCAGATCTCACCTGTCCTCATCAGCGACAGGAAGTGAGGGAACAGGAAGTAAAGGACACAGGAAGTGAAGATCTCAGGCGTGTAGCCTGCTGGTTCCACTCCTGTCTGCTCACCCACAGCCCTCGGAGCTGTGAGCTCAGAACCTCCATGAACTTCTGACCCGGTTGGGTTCCCATTCGGAACTGGATCTCTGGCGGATCTGTAGGTCTGGATCACATCAGGAGAACCCAGAGGGAGAGAACAGGACTTCCTGTGGATCCGTTAGCCGCTTCCCTCCATGAGGACACCGCTCAGTGATCTGTCCAATGAGTCTCATGGACGCCGTCGTCCATTCAGGTCCTTTCAGATTAAGAGCCACTTAAGAGCTTCAGAGTTTCTTAGTAACTGACCTGAGCAGGAAAACACTGACTTAGCTCTGCTATGGCTAACATTGGCTGCAGCTGCTAACATGCTAACAGATAAACAGATGTGGTCCAGATGTTCACTTACTGATAACCACACGCTAATCAGCTAACAGCCATGTGTGTGTGTCCAGGTGTGTGTGTGTGTCCAGGTGTGTGTGTGTGTCCAGGTGTGTGTGTGTGTCCAGGTGTCTGTGTGTGTCCAGGTGTCTGTGTGTGTCCAGGTGTGTGTACCTGCACCAGCTCCACGCAGGCCGATGTGAAGTATCCCTCCTCTCCGTTCTTCAGGCGTCCGAACCAGAACCTGGATCAGGTCTCCTGGTTCCAGGTCCAGTTCCCTGGGCCAACGAGACCGGTACTGATTGGTCACCACCGCCACCTGATAGATCAGATCAGAACCGGATGTGACTGAGTGGTCTTTCTCCAGTTTTGGATCAGATTTTCTCTCTGATCTGATTCCAATAATTGATCTGATCAGTTTCCATCTTTCTGCTTCATTCCACCTTAAAAACCTCCCAGAACTGGAGAACCGGACTGGTTGCTGTTTAGACATTTACTGCTAAAAAAGATTTTAAATATAAAATAAAGATTTTTGCATTCCAAAGTCATTGCTGGAGATATTTGGCGGTTTTAATGTGTTTTGTTATGACTTGTTGAATATGGAGCAAAATTATACAGGAAATCTATTCCGTCTTTAAGTTTTAATATGATCAAATTTGATCTAACAAGGATGAAGAGTTAGATTATGATATTAATGATTTATCACTTTCTAAAAAGCACCTCCATTTTTAAAGTGAAATAATTTGATTTGAGAGAGTGATTAAACGTTGCAGCATTTAATCTATTGTTCCCATTTAATGGAGGGGGAACAAATTATTTCAGACAACTGAAATATCCATTCTCTCCTCCCCCCATAATTTTGGAAAATAAAGAGCAACTGTTTCCAAATTCTCAAAGATTATGTGTGATAGCATGTAGTATACTAGAAATTTCCTCCATCCAGCAATCTGTCAGATTTTACATTGGAACGAGATTTACCAGAAAGTCTACACCTCTCTTCTTTTCAGGAAGTCTTAATTGTTGGTGCCCTGTTATCAGCCTGTTTCTATCGTCTTATATCAGGAATGAAAAATTATAAACACACACAACGTCTTGCAGGGCCGTGCAGAGGCCACTACAGGGGCAGGGGCTCAAAGGGCCCATCTAACCTCCTTCTAGGACAGAATATTAAAGCCTCTCAGCTTTCAGAGTTTAATAAACAATGATAAATTACAAAATTGTGAGATATACAATCAAAGCTAAGGAAAATCTCTATAGAGCATACAACTATGCATAAAATCACAACAAGCCTAAAATCACAACAAAAGATTCCTGATGTGTGCAAATAAAAGTTTATGTTTGGTAAAAATTAGTTATTTAATTTAAAAAAAAAGATTTTTAAACAAAACGTTTTGTTTTAAAAAGAAATCATTACAATTCCAAAAGTTTTGATTACAATTTTATTGAATTTAACTTCATACTCTGAGAACCAGACCA
>NW_006800532.1:294556-296244 GCF_000485575.1 Poecilia formosa
CACTCAGTAGTTCTTCAGAGAAAGGCAGACAGAGGCCTGTCAGTGTCTGTTGTATCTCATTTCCTCTCTGCTTAAACCGCTGAAGCAGAAACGAGACTTCAACGTTTTCCATCATCTGACAAGCAGCAGGTCTGCTCCACTTTATTCACCAAAACGTTTTAATTCACCAAAAACTGTTCTGTAATCTGAACGTTCACTACGTTTAGCTCCAGTTAGCCGCCTGATCTCACTGCGGAGAGGCAACTGGGTCACGGGCAAAAGGTCAAAGGTAACTAGGTGACCGGAGGGCTTATTATGTTGTACAGAAAAACCAACAAAAAACTAATAATTTAAGTACATGTTATTATGTGTCAGAAGAGGGCTTAGGAAATAATACCAAAAAAAAAAAAAATGACCAAAAGGGCACTTGGGGGCAAGGAGCAAAAGGGGCAGGTGCTCAAGCCCCCCCAGCTCCCCCATCTCTGCACGTGCCTGAAATCTGTGTTTGGTGACAAACTTTTATTTGTCAGGCTTAAGTGACAAAAGTTGGAGAAAGATCGATTCTCTTGGCGATTAAACAATCAAAACAAAACAGCGTAAGAAGATCTCCACACAAGACCTAGTTTATTTGTTTATTTTACGATTTTGTTATTGCTTCTTTTTTAAATCAGCAGGTGATTGAACTGAATGATACAAGGTTGGCATGATTATATGAGTTTTTTTTTGTTTTTTTTTTTGTTTGTTTTTTTGTATTTTTAACCGTGAAATCGATCAGAAGTGCAGTGAAAATGGTCAGATCCGCCGGATCCGTTGTTCTGTCAGATAGCCCTACGCTGTCAGGATAGCATACATGCAGTTAGTACGCATGCCCGCGCATGCGCATTAAGAAGTCAGACCGTCAGTGGAGTTGTCAGTTCAGCATATGCGACAAGTTATGACGAAAATAAGTCATTAAATTGTTTATGATATGATATAATATGATAACTAGATAGATATACATGCGTTGTCGTGGTTTCAAAGTGTATTTAAAGCAGGTCTGGCTGCAGCTGCAGTCAATTACAACACACCGTGTAAAACTCATTAATCTATTTAACCGCTAAGTCAGGATGTCATACAGCTGTTAATAACAGTGTATGATGATCTATGTCATGATTCTATGTTGCTGATTAAATAAAATCATATGGTAATAACAGCTATACATGTCTGAGCGAAGGTATGACTATCTGACAATGTAGGCTGATCTGACGGAACACGGGCATGCGTACTGACTGCATGTATGCTATCCTGACAGCGGATCTGATAGAACACCTGCAACGGGCCGAGGCAAGATGGCGATGTGGGCACACGTACTACTCTGAGCTCCATTCGTGCAGCCCTCAACCAGCTACATAAACTGGCCCTTTACACATAATTTCATCCTCAAGGTGGACCCGAACATCCACGCTCTAAAGTAAGGAGAAAAAATTAGAGTTTTTATGAAAGATGTCGACCGTTAATGAGAAAGATTTCCCTAGTCTGAAGAATGCTAACGCTGCTAAGCTAAACATGCATAACTATGCTGCTGCTGCTAGTGCTGACGCACCGATGGAGACGTGAAAAAATGTCTCCGGTACAAGACGGCAACTAAACACGCCCCCAACCAAACACCCACCTGCTAAAAAACAAGCCACTGAGACCGAGGTCTCTTTAGCTGCCGTCTTAGCAGCCAT
>NW_006800532.1:297097-299269 GCF_000485575.1 Poecilia formosa
CAGCCAGCTTATATACCCCTGTGTGTCATTTCTTTGTTAGGTCAGTTATGTTTGTTTGTGCAGCCAGTTTGTTCACATTTTTGCCTGAGTTCAGTTTTGTTTCTTTGACCTCTTTTATGAGCTCAGTTTATCTTTTGTCATTTATAATCTTTGGGTTAAAATAAAAAAAACCTATTTTTCTAATTAATTTCCTGTGACTCCTCCTGTTTTTAACTCGGTCCATCACAGGCAGCCCTAGCATAAATGTATAAAAATACAATGTTAAAGATAAATTGAACACCTCATATTGTTAAATAACGCTTTGGAGCTTCTGGTTAGGAAGCGCCTTCGAAACCTTTGGTTGAAATGGAGCGTTAAATTCAAGTCTCCATTACAGACCAGAGAAAACTAAAGAGAATGCAACGTTGTGTTAATCCATTAGATGAGCCGGCAGTTTATCTGGAGGAAATAAATGACGATGCAAAAGTTAATTAGACTGTAACATGCGCAGTCCGCTGATCAACCACTGCGGACGTGGCTCCGCCGCTGCAAAGACTTAGAAACCGGTGGAAGAAACTCATCCAGAAGATTTAAGAAATGGACCCTTGGTGCAAGTTACCCAGGAGAGCCGCTCTGGAGGAGCTGCAGACGTAACATCATCTGTCCGTTTCGGAGAAGCGAAAGCACGCAAAAAAAAAAAATCCTGGTAGAAGCGCACACCGGACCCCGCAGGGTAAAACACTCAGAGTCCAGTTGATCTGTTTGGATCAGACAAGATCCAACTGACTGATGAATTAGCGCAGATTTTTCTGCAGATGGGAACCAGGAGGAAGTGCGTTCAGACCCCAGCGGGTGAAGTGATGCTAATTTAAGTAAATTCGCTTAATTCAATTTATTAAAGTTATTGGGGCCTCAGTCAGTGGTTTTTGTCACTATGAGTAAATGTAGATGCATTTATCTGCTTAATCTGTGATGGGATCTGGATTCACGGCGAATATTAACTAAACCGCATAAAATGCGACTAAATAGCGATGTTAATATGATTGTAATTTCACGGATAAAAATAGTACATGACCGATTTTTATTTATGTTGTCGGTCAAGATAACGGATAACAAACAAAAGTCTAGCGCCACCTGCTGCCCTGACACCAACTCACACATCTTCATTCTCAGTCTTACTTGTAAATCGATTTTTCTTGGACGTTTTGATGTTAGCTTGTCGACGTCTCAGTTTTATTCGCTGCTTGAGGTGACTCTGCTGCTCTCTAGTGGCGAGAAGCCGTAATGTTAGCTGGTAACAATCGGAATGCATTATGGGAAATGTAGTTTGTAGTTAATTCGTGCTCAAAACCTATTTTAAATCAGTCATGGGCCTATAAAACGCTGGGGGGCCACATAAAATGACATGGCGGGCCACATGTGGCCCACGGGTCTTGAGTTTGACACATGTACATTACACCGTTTAGGAAGAAAGGAAGAAGGACGGACCCGTCAGGTCATCCTGCAGTTCACTAGGAGGCGCCATCGAGAAACAGTCTGGAAAGTGACGAAGGATTCAGCGGTATGCAAAGAACAAGGTCTGCGTTTTGCTCAAGATTTTATTAAGGAAGACCGGCTGGCAAGAGAAGAACTGTGGCCTAAGATTACCAAAGCCAGATCCCAGGGTAAGGTGGCCTTTTACAGAGGTCATATCGCAGTGATCGACGGCAAGGTGATCGAAGCTTCATCTCCCTTCTGAGACTATAGATTCTTCTCTGTTTACTGCATCCTCCTATTACAGGGTTAAAAAAAAACAGCAATGTTTTTCCTTTTAATATTGAATTATACCTTTTGTCATAGTAAGACTCTGACATACGCTCCAGTGGTTGTTTCTATTTTTGCTCAAATGAAAAGGGAGTAGTTTTAAGTTATGTTTAGTGAAGGCTGTGGATGCAAGGTTGATTTTTCCAGGTTATAATGTGAAGGGCATTCTTAGACTTCCAGGGCCTTTAATTCATTCTATCTTAACAAAACTTAAAATATTAAGGTTTGTGTCTTTAAAACTAATTTTTTCTGTCATGTTTCTGGCCCGTCTGCCTGCTATGTTTGTCCCCGCAGTTCCCACCTCTCATCAAGCTCATCTGGTTCACCTGCATGCTGAGTGCAATCAGGCTCATGTTTCCCACCTGTGCACAGCAGTTATATTCAGCTCTC
>NW_006800533.1:0-452 GCF_000485575.1 Poecilia formosa
CACAGCACATCTATTTGTAGAAGTATTTTTCATTTCTGTTTTCATGTATTTGTCTAATTTTCAAAGTGTATCGTTCCATGTTGTTTTATGATGCTATGCATGGGGCTGCCAGCAGGGGGAGTGCCTTAAAACCCTTTCACTCACTCCTCCACCCTCTCTCTTCTCCAGCATGCACATGGCACGCCTTCCAGGATGCATCTGCCTTTTTCTGTTTGTTTATAAGCTTGATTGAGATACAAAATACATAATATTATAAAAACAGCATAGAGTGTGACATAATGACCGCCAGGGGGCAACAAACATTGAGGCCGTACATCAGCCTAGTATTACATAAATAGACACTGATCAAAAAAATAAAGGGAACAGTCAAATAACACATCCTAGATCTGAATGAATGAAATATTCTCATTGAATACTTTGTTCTGTACAAAGTTGGATGTTCTGACAACAAA
>NW_006800533.1:1000-1705 GCF_000485575.1 Poecilia formosa
GACAACAAAATCACACAAAAATCATCAATGGAAATCAAACTTATTAACCAATGGAGGCCTGGATTTGGAGCCACACACAAAATTAAAGTGAAATGTTCCCTTTATTTTTTTGAGCAGTATATTAAAGAGAATATAAAGTGCAAATTTTAATAGCTTTAGTATTGGTGGAATTTGCAATAGTTTTGATATATTGTTTGACCTCATTGCCAAAAATGGAAAGAAGGTTTTTTTTATTAGTGTAAAGGTATTTATGCATGTGCCATTTGGCTAAGTATATAATAAGATTAATAATATAAAAATGTTTTTTTAGCTGTTGGATAGTTAATGAAGCAAAACAATACATGTTCAAAACAAATGGAGACATACGGTTCAATAGAAGCACAATGAAAATACTTTTTCAAAATTAAACAGAGAAAAGGCCAAAATGAATCAAACATCTTCTGCGTTTCCTTCACAAAAGAGCAAATAATATCCATGTTATTGTTAAAACGTTGTAGAAAAACTTTGGATGGGTAAATTCTGTGAAAAATTTTAAAAGACACTTTTTTTACTTTATTAGTTATATATTTGGTAAAGTCAAAATCCTTTTCCAGTTAAAGTTATGAATAAAGATGTTCCAATAAAATATTGGAACATATGACAAAGGGCTTCGGTGGTGCTCATGGAGTTGTCAACATGGAGTTTGCATGTTTTTTGGAAATAATG
>NW_006800533.1:2127-13974 GCF_000485575.1 Poecilia formosa
CTGCTGACTCAGCCAGTACACCTGTGATCTATCAGTTAATCATCCTGGAGTGTATGAGGAGCTGACTGCCAACACCTTGAACACCTTGACACCAGTCGGCTCGCTCCTCCTCATCTCCAACAAAGAGCCGATTCTATCAAGAACTCACTGGAACCTGAATGACTTTAAGAACGCCCACAGAGACCCAACCCTGGAGCCCACAGTATCCCCTCTTTGGCTAAAGTCTACTTCTAAACAAGTAAGATCTTTCTGATTGTTTCAAAGATTAATTTTTCTGACAACCTTAAACTCACCATTTTCCTTTCACTACTCTTCAGAAAACAGACGATCCCGGTGGCCCCTCCCAAGGACCAGACTCGGATTCTCACATTCTCATCACTGTTGAAATAAACTTTATTTATCTGTTCTCCTGGTGGTGTTCTGTATGTGGGTAAAGAAACTGGAACCCAACATGACATTTACAGTGTCTTGCAGAAGGAATCTGACCTCTTAATATGTTCCATTTTCTCAGCTCTAATCCACAAACCTCAGTGTGTTTCATTTGGGCCATCTTTATGCAACAGGAAGCAATGCTAAAGTTGAAAATAGCCGTAACAGTGATCCAGATTCCACCTGACATGGCAATGGCTTAATCGAGTGGACGATAACACGAACAGTAAGAAGCCCAAAGAAGTTTTTTTTGGGTTAACAAAGTGTCCTCCACTGCAAGGAAGGTCAGCTGCTTTGTACACATACTCAAAGCCAAAAGTTTAAAACAAATGCAAAAGGAAAACATTCTGTACCATGGTTGGTCAACCGTCTTGTATCCAGGACCAGAAGGAAAAAATGGGGGAAAAAATTATCAGCAGCACAAGAGAAAACAAAAACTTTAATTGCAACAACGCAATTTAAAGTCATACTGAACTTTGGAGTACACAAAAAAGAGCAATTACAACACTAAAACCTCAAACACTGAACTTTTTACTACAACACCACAGTCAAAGAAATTAAAATAAAAATGTTAACTGATTATTGAATAGAACATTGTAAAAATAAGACTAAACTATTTCTCTTGGGAGGTGAGCCAACCTCACCCATCCAGCTAAGATCATCCCCTGGCCTTCCAACCCTAAACGAGTGCTGCCTCACCCCATGGTCCACGTAGATCTCCTCTCCCAGCTTGATGTCTCTTGTTGTTTTTATTAGGAGAAATGGGTCTGCCAGGCCTGGGAACTTCACTAACAGACATTTGGTGTTTAAGTTTTTGGCAGAAAGGTTCATTGGTCAGCTAAACATGGTGAGTTGCGGATGACTGTCACACAGGTGAACCTGAGAGTTTATGCAGAAGTCCTTGGTCCCCAGACTTGGAAAAAGTAAATCTATGCATCTTGTCCCATCTTCAGGGACCCCTCAAGCCACCAGCCTCGGCAGAAATAGTGAATATTCCATGGTAGTCACATGTGATGGACCTCTTGATGAAAGTCCTGGTCCCATAGACATGTGGAAAAAAATATTTATGAATTTATTATTATTTTAATTTCGTAAGTGTGAGTTTCCAAAATAAGATCCAGGAACCGGGACTTGATATCCACCCACCTCTTCTGCTGACAGTCTTCTTGCTCTCCAAAATGACAAGTCCCGTTCACCTCTGGTCCTGGATGTGGCACATAAAGTCCTGGCTGGCTTTTGGGGTGCGGTGGATAGCGCTGCGCAGATCTCCAGGACCTCCTCTGCAGTGTTAGGGTTAGTTTAAAATCTACAAGGAAAATGGGCTGCTGGGGACGAGAGGGTCGTCTTTGTTGTTTCATCTTTCGTCTTGCCAACGAACTCATATTTTACTTAAAGGAGCATCAAGGGACACAGACACAGAATGAAGATATGTAAAAAAAACTATTACTAATCAATGACTTTTTTTACAGCAACTGGAGGTTTAAGATATAATTTCTTTGAGATGAAGTTTATGTGTAATTGTTGATCCAAGGTAATAATGTCTAAACATTTCTCATAATTTACAGCTTTTGGTTTAAGTTAAAATGGGTTTGTCTTTTATTACATCAACTGAATTCACTACAAGGGATTTCAAAGAAAAATATTTATGTATCATCCCACTTCTTACATCGGGAATATTTGATTGAACTTTAATCTTTAGGAAAAAAATCATTTGAAGTATAACAACATTAAGGGATTGATACATTTATGCATTTCAAATCATTATTTTCTGATAAGATACGACTCTGGGCCAGGCAATTTTGTACATTTATTTTCAATCTCTATCCTTAAATGATGTGGTGTCTGATTTATTTTACAGTGAATATGCCAACATTTACAAAAGTACTGTTATTTAGAAGGTTGCATACTAAAAAGGGAGGCTTAATATTTCAGCTATAAAATGGTGTTTCAGAATTTAGGGTTATACTTTTTCAAATCATGTTTTAACTTTATATTTTAGAGTGTAATCTCTTAGAAGACATTAAAAGAGGGAATGTTAGGAAAATAAATGTAAAATATGCTGTTTTTTAAACTTAACTATATGTAGTTGGGGACATAAGTTTGATTATATTAGTTTTAACAACCTTGGTGCATGTGAAATATTAGAGCATAAATATTTTCAGTAGATTTTAATTTAGCTAAATTTGGATAATGATTCATTTTAAAATAACGACTGATTTTCTTAACTTACATAAAATCACAAACAGTTTTGAAAAAGGACCTTCACTATAGAACGTCTTCTATCACAGGAAACAGATGTGCTGTGCTCGGCAGTTCACAAAAACTAAAGGATGGGAGAGATAACTTCTTCTGTTTACTACCAGGTCAAATTCTTTGATGTTTTCTGAGGTCAGAAAGCAAAACTAGTATTTGGGATATTATGGAATCGCTCAGGCAGGAAAACGACCAAAGGTCTAGGTGAAAAATAAATCTGTTTCTGGCAACCAGGGTCTTTGTTCAAATGTATAGAAAGGGAGGAACTGGGAGAGGCTCCAGATGTAACTGGAAACATCCTGTTTTGAGTGACCTTTGCCCTCTCTTTTTCTTTCTCTTTGGTTTTGAATAGGTGTCCCATCCTATCCAAGTCTTTTGAAACTTCTTAGAAGTTCAGGAGAGGACACACCTTCAATGCATATATTAAAATTAGGAAGACACTTCTTAAGAAAAGTCACAGCAGCAAGGCGAATCGCTTCGTTTTGCGGCCGCACGAGCGATTC
The DNA here is from genome assembly GCF_000485575.1 of Poecilia formosa. NCBI lineage: Eukaryota > Metazoa > Chordata > Actinopteri > Cyprinodontiformes > Poeciliidae > Poecilia > Poecilia formosa. Next base: position 5,313 of record NW_006800533.1, read on the forward strand.
CCAAAGGGACCTTTGTTTTTCTCCTATTTTTGCATTTTGTTCATTTTTCTACTTTTTTCAGGTAATTAATGTCTGTTTTATGGTTTGGACTTCTTGATGGTTTGGGTGTGATGCTGATCTGTTTTTTCTATGCATTTAATTGTCTGAATACAACCCTAGATATGTCTGAAGTTGAATGGCGACTGGTTGTTCTCTGTGTGGTTTCCACTGCGTACATGTGGAACTCTGGATTCGGGAGACTAGAGGAAAACAACGAGCAAAAAAGTTGAACAATTTTGATCCTCTAGATTTAACAGTTCTTATGTCCCAAATGTCCCAATAATGACTATCGTCATTAAGGGAGAGTCCAGAGTAGTCTGGACTCTCCCTTAATGACGATCATCTGATTGGCCAATCGTTCATCATGGAGCGACCCCTGCTGGCGACTCCAGAGTCCTGCAAACATGGCTCCTTCTGATTGAGTCAGCTTTTCACAGAATTGATCATGAAATCTGTGCAGTATGGTGTCTCTGTTACCATGGTGACTGATGTCTGTGAGAACGTCTTCACGGATCCTGGACCAGTCAGAACCTCTGGCAGGGAGAACCCAGAAGAACCACTCTGAGTGGTGTTGCTGAGAGGTTAAACATCATGAAACTAGGAGCAGAACCTGAAACAGAACTCAGAGCAAAATCTGGAACAGAACCTCGAAGGTCTATTGGAACTTCATCATGCCTGAACAACCAGAGACCAGATGAAGAATCAGATAGGTCCATCTGATGATTTTAGGAGCAACTTTATTTCAGATGTATGGTGCATCAGAACCAACTTCTCCTGGTACAAGGTAACTGGCTCACATTGAAACCAGAACCACCTGAAACATAAAGGCAACTGAACCGGGCCGGGTGGGATCACAGCTTTCATGGCTGCACAGAAAGAAGGAGAACAAAACAGGGATATTTAATCACTGAAGCCAAAAGAGCAACACCTTCATTTCTAATTCAATGTTCAAATAAAAAAATAAAGGTAAAAAATGAAACTGGTCCAAACGACCAACTGGACAAGGTTTAGGACCATAACGGGTGACAGGACCAGTTCTACAGGGGCACTGGACCCCATTGGCCCATATCTAGAAGCCAACCATCAGCCCGGTCCAGGAGCCCAGAAGAACCCTGGATATACTTGGGTGAAACAACTGGAACGGATTCAAGAGGAACCATCAGATTAAATCAGTATTGTTCTGCTATGATTCATTTGGGCTCTGGATCTCTGTCAGAATGATGACTTTTGGACCAACCAGAACATTTCCATGAGTTAAGATTTCAGGGATGGGTTCAGCCTGAGGAAGGGTTCTAAAGGAACCACAGGAAGGTTGGGTTCTACAGAAAATCTGAGGAGAGATCTGGAAACAGTAGCTGAGGAACAAGTATGGGTTTCACTGAGGAGCTTTGGTCCAAACTCCAGGGCCAGGCAGAAAAAGTTTCAGCTTTTTCTTGCTTGGTCTCTGGACCTTAAAGTTCTCCATCTGAGCTCAGGTCCATTTCTGGCACAAGACGACTCACAGAACCTCTGATTGCAGGATGTGATCTTAATCTGGATCGGGTTCAGAAACCAGTCAACAAATCAACCAACCCAACACTGTCAATGCTACAGGTTGGTCCAGTTCAGCACAAACACCAGAACTTTAGCAGAAAATCATAAACTTCCCATCTCGATAATTTAAGGCAGTTGATCTGGTTCTGGTTCCGACAGAGATATAACAGACAGACGTGGCACCTTTGGACCCGTCCATCAGAAGTGGACCCGTCCAGAGTGCGGGTCCGATGGTGCTCCTCCTGCAGGGATGTGCTGCAGGAGGTTCTGGCCCATCGGTCGGTTCATCTGGTAGTTCTGAACCAACGCCTCCTCGGTCCAGTCGTTTCTGGTCAATAGAGGTTCCATGTGGGGCCCAGGGGTCCGGATCAGAACCGGATACGGAGCGATTGGAGGTTCCCGGTCCAACAGAGAGTGTCCGTGAGCTCGGAGCGGTCCGTCCGGATCGTAAGGTGGAACCGGCAACACGGATGTGTCCCGGGTCTCCAGCTGCTGGTTCTGATGGTCCATTTGGTACAGCTGCTTCTTGTGGACCTCACAGGAGTTCTGCTGGTCCAATCGGGTCTGGAAGAGTTGCTTCTTAGGGGGGTACACCTGGTTCTGCTGGTCCAGCTTCTTCTTCTGGTTCCGGACGCTATCGTGGGCTTGGTGATTCATCGGGACCATGTATTGTGGGCTCTTCTGGTACTGAGAGTTCTGACAGACCTGTTCCACCTGGGACTGATGTGGCTGCTTCTGCTGGTTATGTTGTGGTTGATCAGACTGGGGGTTCTGCTTCTTTTGGTTCTGGTTCTGTGCTTGGATTTGTTGATTTTCCTCCTGGTTCATCTGAGCGTGGAACTGCTGCTTCTTCTGGCTCTGGATCTGGTTGTGGATCTGGTTCTTAACGTCCTTCCAGTGTCTCCCCTTGAGGACTGGTTCCAGATCCAAACAACGCTGACAGACCTCCTTGCCCGGTACTGTCTGGAGCAGAACATGGTCCCCTAACTGTCTCCAGATGGCGTCCTTCTCCGCAGAAGACCAGGGCCGGCGCTGGGCCTTCCTGGGGCAGAAAGGAACTGAAGGACAGAGGACACCTTTAAAGACCAGAGACAAGATGGACCTACAGAGGTTATGATGGACTTATGACCCACCTGGGTTCTGTAGTCTGGACTCTGGAGGAACCAAGGGAACCTCAGGACTGGACCCAAATCTGGACAGAACTGCAGGGACACAGACTAGGATGAAAACAGCACCATCTGGTGGATGGATGGTGTCATTAGAGGAGAAAAACCTAAACATGTAGAGGACGTCCTGCTGGAAAATGGCTCTTGGTTTGTGATCAGTAGCTTCCATCAGACTGGGTCAGAACTCACCATCGGCTCTCGGGTCTTTGTTGATTCTGCTCAGGCCCGTTCGTTTCTTGGGTTTGGTTCCTCCATCTGCTGCAGCTGCAGAATCAAAACTGTAATGTGTGATCAAGTACTTCCGATAGATACCTGTTTGAGGTGGACTCAGTTCTTACCCGGTTCTGGATCAGGGTTTTGGAGGCCCAGGTTGTCCCACTCACTCCCCAGCAGGTGGTAGAAGTCGGTGGTTCTGGCTGCGGCCTCCCAGTCTCCATCCAAAAGACTTTCTCCAATGGCAATGTCGCAGACGGTCTTCAGGGTGGTCCTCACCGACAGCGGGGGCCGGGTCCACCGGTAGCCTGCAGCCTTCCTGGCAGCAGAGAGTGCCAGGCTGAGCTGACCTGGTGCCAGCAGGTCCTGCAGGGTCTGGACCTCAGAGTCCAGAGACTTAGCGGCCAGCAGCAGGCGACCGAGTTCCCGGAGCTTCTGGCTGACATACTCATAGCTCCGCTGGTTGCCGTCCTGGTTCTCCAGCAGCTTGTTGCCGTACTTACAAATCAGCCAATCAGACTTCACCTGGGAAGACACAGAGGGAGGGGTTAGAGAGTGGACAGAGTCAGAGACCAGTAAACATTAGAAGGTGAAGGTGTACAGACCTCATAAGAGACGTTGTCCTGGTTCATGCGGTGCAGGATCTCACTGACGCCCTCTGACGCACTGCTAGAGATCGGCAGCAGGCGGGATGCTGCAGCCTGAACTCTGGTCCTCCTCTTAGGGAGGTTCTGTGCCGAGTTCTGGTTCTGATTTACACTGGGCTCAGAAGTCAGGATCTGACTCTTTTCGTGCTCAGAGCTCTGATTCGAGCCCTCAGTAGGCGCTTTCTCAGCTGGATCTAAGGTAAGTTCACCTATGGACTCTAAAGAAGGAAATGCCTCGTCAGAGGAGGTCTCCACTGAGGGGCCAGGGCCTTTGGACGGGTCAATGGCAAGCTTTTTCCGACAGGACACTTGGTGTCTCCAGAGGTCAGCTCGGAGGAAGAAGCCGAGGCAGAGAGGACAGGGCAGGTAGTTTCTGGCATCAACATCAAACTTCTCTGACGGCTGCCGCCACGGGACGATCTCGCCACGTCCCTGACGGATCACCTGGTGGACACACAGCAAGTCAGTCGGACGTTGAAACAGGTACCGTATTTTCCGCACTACAAGGCGCACCTAAAAACCTTCAATTTCCTCAAAAGCCGACAGTGCGCCTTATAATCCATTGCGCCTTATATATGGACCAGTATTGAGCCACAACAGGTCTAGCAACTACGGTAAGTCAACTACGGGCGACTTAATTTTCGCCCGTAGAAGAAGAAGCGCGCGGTGCATGCTGGGATAGTTGTCAGAATGTTGGTTTGTAATCTATTAATAAAGTTTGACTGACCTATCTACCTACCGACCGTCTAGAATCAGGTCGTCTGCAGGTCATTTAGCACCACGTTCTCCATGAACAAGCTGTCCGTGAATGGAGAAGGGTGACCATCGTCCGGCCACGCCCCGGCCCAGTCGCGGAAGGGTCTCCTCGCCGGCCGGAGTCGGACTTTTGTTGAGATTCTTTATGTCAACAAAGTGGGTTTAGACATTCATCCTTTAGTGCAGCTCCATCTAGTGGATGCATAACGTAACCCCAGCCTCTACTGTAGCGTCTATTCTATGCGCCTTATAGTGCGGAAAATACGGTAGTTAGAATACAAAAGTAGAAAATACAGGTCCAGTTATTGAGGGTGAATCTGCATCAGGCAGAGACACAACTTCAGCATTCAGTCAGAAATTTATGGAGCCTCATAAAAAGTAACCATTGAAAGTTATTGTAGAGGACAGAACTTTTGAATTTCCTTGTGATAAAAATCAAAACATTAAGCCAGGACTGGCTATGAATACTTTTGACACTAAGTGGATTGAAGCTTCTACAGAAGTTTTGTATGAACCGTGTCCCACTACACAGCGCTGTGTTTTTCACAAAGGGCAACAAAAAGATGCTAATAAAATACAAGTTTTATACCTTTTGGCATAAAAAGTTGCTAAAAGGTCTTGAATGAATTTGGGGAAAACATTCCCAGATTCAGTTCCCGTTACCTGGATGAACTGACCCAGAAGAACCCAAAGACCCATTTACCAGAACCACCCTGATGACATGAGGATTCTCAACACTTCTGGGAAAATATTCTGGAGAGACACAGTGACCCTAATGGAAGGTTCTGGTCTGGTTACATCTGGTCTAGAACTAACCCAGTATTTCAGAACCAGAACAAATCTTTCTCTCAGCTTCAGGGCCTCTGAAGGTCTGGTTGTGTCTTCATGAGGATGATTCAACCAGGACCTGATGATGAACTGACCCAGAACCCCCCAGAGTACCCTGAAACATCTCCGTCTAGAGAAGTAATCCCACCTCAATGTTGTGCAGGTAGTTGCCTCTGCAGCGTAGATGTTCCAGCAGCAGGTGGCGCTGTTTGGACCCGGTGGGTAGGGCGCTGGCCGCCAGAACTTCCTGCTGGTCAGCATGCTTCCTGAGGAGGTGGCGAGCGATCTTGACCTGTGGTCGGCGGCAGAAGACGCAGTAATGCTTCTTGTCCCAGCGCCGCTTCCCATCGCTCAATGACCTCTTCACCGTCACGCCTTCCTTCTCCTGACCACGCCTCTTCTCAACAAGGCCCCGCCTTTTCTCAATGAGGCCCCTCCTCTTCTCAGCAAGGCCACGCCTCTTCTCAGCAAGGCCACGCCTCTTTGTCTTTTGGCCCCTCCGCCCCATGGGCCGGCGCCGAGCCTGGCTGGACGCAGCTTTAGGCGGATCTCTGTCAGGAGAAGGCTGGACCTCAGGGTTCACCGTGCCAAAGTTAGCATCCTCCTCCATGGTAACAGCAGTCTCCATGACAACCTGACGTTCACAGAGAAACAAAGACAGGATCTCGGGTCAATCAGATTTAACCAGAGAATGCAAAAACCTAAACTGTGACCTGAAAACTCAGATCTGACCCAAAGACCGCCACATGACCTGATCACGTGATGTTTCTTCTTCTGCTACACAAACACAGAGGAAAACTGGTGGAATGACCCTTTAATCTACTCAGATGTGAACAGGACTAGACTGGAGAAGGTCGAGGAGATTGATCCCAGATTATCTGACTCAGACTGTCACAACATAGTGACAGTTTCAACCATTAGTTAAAAAGCATTTTCTTTATAAAAGTTACATACTGCTGCTTTTTTCTTTGTATCTTAATTACATCCAAAACAACATAGAATTTAAAAAAATGTGTGAAAGAATTTTGTTACTGTTGATAACTCCACAAAGCAAATAACAAAATAATTGGTTATTTGGTAATAGGTTAGATATTATCTGGATACTGACTGTGATATTCACCTGGGTCGATCTCCAAAACTGTACAGTAAAATCATAAAACATTTATTCTGGACATACTATACATGAAAGTAATTGGCATCTCTTAAATATACATTTCTGATGGATTTGATCCATTTTCCTTTTCCACCTGTAAAAGGTACCCTTGCTGCTTTGCTATGGAATATTCTGTTTTTAAAATCTCCCGATCCTCCAGATGACCCACTCTCTTTTACCCATTGACGTCACCCTAAAACAAAATAGAAAGTCAAAAGTTAATTTTCCATTGCACACTATTACCGTAATGCACCATGTATGCACGACGCTAATCTTTAAGAGAGACTAACGTCGCATGGTCTGACCGCTGTTCTCTGCAGGACAGGTAACCGCATGCAGGTGTGGGTTCAAGGAACCGACGCGTCAGGTTCTGTGCCATGTTCTGCTCGGTAGCTGATAAAAACCCAACAAAACACCGATGTGGGACTGGGACTGTAAAATTTGATGCTTTGTCAACAAAGTCTGGTTTAATCATCCTCTCCCTCTGCTCCTCTCTAGAACAGAACCTTAACCTGAACCACCGGCATCAGCACCATGTCCGGAGGTGATAACCCGACCTGTCCGAAAATGGAAGTCCGTAGGCTAAAGGCGTCTGTAGGATTGTGTCATTACACACATGAGCAGAACCGAGCAGAACCGAGCCACAGGACACACGCAGGAAGTGACCGAACCTAACAGAACCACCTCGACCCATCCTTACCTTAGAAACGGCCTCAAACTCCTCTCCCTTTTGTTATTTTTCTTTTCTACTTCTTCTTCAGAATTCATTGGGAAGTTGGCATGAAACATAATGTATGTATTTCCGCCCCCTAGTGGTGTGGAGTGTGGCTCGACATGTCTTATTTTTTACCTTTAGTCTGAGTGATCATATTTTATTAATCATCTTAGAGGTTGTCTAAAAATATTACAATTAAAATTTGAATACATTTACATTCTGAATCTTCATGTAGACTAATAAATATTTCTTTATTTTTTTCTCATTTCCTTCAACATGAATCTTCTTGAATAACATTTATGTTAGCAGTTTCCTGTTGTGCTGTAGTGCTGAAGACAATGAACTGCTAAATCCATAAAATTGTTAGTTACATTTCTGTTTCTCCTTGATCTCATCTGTCTTAATCTGTCTCAAGTCATATAAAACAATATTTTTTATTTTAATTTCCTTTTTTCTGCCATTTTTTATTTAATTATACTTGATGCTTCTGATTTCCTTGTAATCACTGTAAAGTTGATTTGTTCGATTGGTGCTACATGCCGTTTTGCTTCTCTTCATCCCAATAGGTACTGCTGGTACCTAAATAAATATAGACGTTAATCTCATCATCTAAATAATGACTCCTGCTGCTTCTGATTAAATGTCTGGTGCACAACAAATTATTATTCTTAAAGGTCTTATTTCTTCTGTACATTGTACTGTTAGTAATAATGCTAATATTTTGCTTTTGCTGAAAAGCCATTTGTAATTAATTTACCTTCTTTTATCTGAAATTCAGACTAATTGCTAGGTTCTCCCTCCTTCTCTTTTTCCAATATTTCTTTAGAGTCTCTGTTGTTGGATGATTTGAATTATTTCCTTATAAACTGATCCAATAGTTTTGTAATAATTCTAACATTCATCCTGTCTTGACTGAAAATGCTCCTGTACATGTTCTTAATGCTTGATATTGAATATTGTTCAGTTTTTCCAGACCTGGTGAAGAGGCTAAGCCAAAGCTTTCAGCCCCTGAGGTGGTGCACCGGGGTAAAGTTGACACCCGCTTAATTGAAATGAGAGCCGTCCTTGATGTTAGTGCAGGTAATCCATTTATTTCCATGACTCGGCAATCATTATCTTATTTCCTTTGTACAACAAGTCATCCCTCTAACATGTTGTCAATAACACCGCATACATAGCTTCAGCGATCCACACAGCATTTAATTCAATAGCGGTAGCATTGCGTCACGTTAGTATTGCGTTGCGGTCAAAAACTGTTTCCCCCTTTCGGGTGGAACACACCTGTCACCATCAACACCAGATGCTACCTAAATAGACAGCTGACAGATCATGTGACCCAAACCATTTGGAATACAGAAATTCATAATCTGCTCCTACACCTGGTTTTGCTGCTGATCCATAAACAATTATGTCACAATCTATATTTGACTTCATCTCCTCTTTCTGCCTCACAGTCATTTCCAGGTAAACAAAACAATGTTTACAGCTATCTTATATTTATCAATAACTTTCTGTTATTTGTTCAAGATCCCTAAAAACATTACATGTTTCACTTTAATTCTTAATCATATAAATTACAATTTAATGTTGATATTTGATAGTAGGTGTAAAC
>NW_006800533.1:13984-17857 GCF_000485575.1 Poecilia formosa
CCCAATAGGTACTGCTGGTACCTAAATAAATATAGATGTTAATCTATATTTTTGCTGTCCTAATTTCATTCTCCAAGTAAAATCGTTGAATCATTAGAATTACACCCTTTTAGACACATATCCTTTAATATTTCAATAATATATTAATCAGCATCAGTCCTGGACAGAATGATTATCATCTTGGCATTGGTTTGGAGACGAAAGAAGGAACTCCTAGAAACCTGTTTGTTATGGGATTAAATTATGCATCCTGGTCAAAAATAACACAGAGGTTCTTTATTTTGTTACCAGAGGTGAATTTAATCCCATCCAGATGGTTGAGGGGGGGTTGGTGACCTCCCAGCTCCCCAGCAGACTGAGCACCCCATTCGCTAAAATCCACCAAACGAAGGATTTCCAGACCCATCCAGCCTAGACGTTACAGCAGCAGCACCAAGAAACCCACAACCGTCCAACTCCACCCAGAATAGACAGAAAACATTCACCAACCAGCAGTGTGTCCCAGCATGAAGCTGTTGCTGAACTGGAGCGCTCCTTCAGTGATGGAGCAGCTGCACAGAGACGCATTATTCCAGTGGGTTAAACCAAATGTCCCTCTTTACCTCAGAAACTATTTCAGCTTCATTTGAAAGTAAACATGTGACAAGCACTTATGAAACAAAATGGAAACAGGATTGTTTCTGATATAAGACTACTGAAGTGAATTGCACAATTAATTTTCTTTCAGATTTTTAATTAGACATTATAGACATGATAGATAAAATGTCTGAAAGTGTCTCTGAACAATATTCACACGGATTAATCAGCTTTATTTTGGGCATTTAAGAGACTGACATGAAAAACCTGTTACAGCAGGAAACACAAAGTAAAACAAAGTACTGTATGTCAGGAAAAATGTTTGCAGAAACTTCAGTATGTTGACTGTAACAGCTGTTTTTCCTTCTTGTATTTCATAACAAAAGAAGCTTTGGGTTGATTATATGTGAACAAGTCCAATGAAGCAAAATACTAAACTTGTATTTCTTTGACAATATAAACAGAAACAACAGAAACATTCCAGACTTCCAGATCCAGTAACACACAGAAAAAATCTAATAGAAGCTGTGCAGGGAAATCCTCAGGAGTTTTGCTGAAAAATAAAGAAATTGACAGTTTCAGTTACACATGACAGCAGAAAATAGTTGTTATAAAAAGATCACATTTCTCACCAGCAAAGCTCGACCTCTGGTTTCTATCGGTAACAGGAAGTTTCCCAGAGCGCAGATGACACAAGCAACCGCAAACGGAGTGAGAGCTTGAATCACAGACCGCGACATGAGCACCTGAAGTACACATAAAGCAATGAGACACAGCAACAGCAATCTGAAAATGGTGTTTTTGAGCTGGACCTTCAACACACCTGTGCAATAAACGGAGCGATCATCCCTCCAATCCGACTGAACGAGGTGCAGAAACCCATCCCAAGAGATCGCGCTATGGTTGGGTAAACCTGGGATAAAAACATTTACAACATTTGTTCAAAGTATGTGTGCAAACTTAACCGGGGTCTGCTACCTTTTTAGAATCAGATTAGAAAGATCAGCTTATCAACCATGATTGTGTGAACAAACAGGGATTTTGACTTTGGTGTTCATATGGTCACAGTGTACAAGTATTAAGCATAATTATATGATTTTTAGTGGAAATAAAAGATGAAAAAATAAAATGTACACATTATTATGTTTGGAAGTCAACATGAAGCAGGACTTGAGTTAGGCAATAACTCCTTTCAGTTTGACTTGCTTAACAGAATCAGATTTAGATTTCCTCCATTCTCTTCTTTTCCTCCTCTACACTAAGCAATACTCACATACGCCACCTGGTGGTGAACACAGAACACCCAACAATTTGTCTATTTAGAACTTTAGCTGTATGAATATTAATGGACAAAATGTGAAATGTGTGCACCCCCCTCCACTCCCATGTGCGCTCCATACATGGAGGAAGAATATTCCTACAGTAATGGGCCCATCAGTGACCCCTACAAAGCATGCTGGGAAACTGTTGCAAATGGGAAAATAATCATTGTACACCAGAGATGCATTAACAATTAAAATAGGTTATTTCTGCAATTACACCAGTGGTTATTAATGTGTGTAGAATGGTTCAGAAAATATAGCAAACAATGGATTTGTTACTATCTGACATTTATTATTATTATTATTGCTTCTAAAGTATGTTTTATCTTTTTATCTCTTTCTTACTGTTTATTCAATGTCACATGCTGTTCTTATTTTTTATTTTATTTTCTTTAATTATGTAAAGCACCTTGAAATGCCCTGCTGCTGAAATGTGCTATACAAATAAAATTTGATTGATTGATTGATTGATTGATTGATTGATTGATCACAATAGGCATCTCATAAGGAGCTGGCATCCAATCAGCACTCTGACCACGCCAACTTTGCTGGATGATCTAAATGTGAAGACATTATCAACTCTTACCTCAGCTGTGTAAATGTAAACCACATTAAAGTTCATGGAGACCAGAGATCGCAGCAGGAACAGCAGCACAGTGAAGCCAAACCTGAAGTAAGAAACAAAGTTTCCATAATGCAGCTCAGTTGTATTAAAATATGCTAAACGGACTTAATGAATACGTTTTGCATCATAATGACTGGTCCCTGTCAGATTTCAGTGGGCAGCACAGGAACTAAAGATCTGATAAAATCAGGTTCTAGTGATTCAGCCCAATAAACCAAATCTCAAGCCAGTTTAGAGACCCGGTCGTCATGGAGCCCAGGTCACCAACTGGCGCCAACATCAATCTACAAAGCATTTCTGCTGCCATTCGTCTGAGCGCAACATTTTCTGTGACTGTGTTGAACAGAAAGTGGACGGATATTATGCTGGAAAATCCCTCTTTCTGTCTTTTATTCTTCTTTTTCTAATAATAATAATATGCATGGCCAAATAAAATGTACACCTTATTATGTTTGGAAGTCAACATGAGCATCTGCAGAACACATAAAGGAATGAGGGCTGCAGTGAAAACTGGTTATCTCTGAGAGGAAAGGAGATGTTCCACATGTCTGTGCCTGTATGAGGATAAAACACTGTGAGCTGTAGCATAAGCTGAGGTTGCAGAGGTTTATGAACTGTCATGCAAAGACATGAAAGCAGAGAATTATTGCTTCAGTCACGGTGAGTTAAATCTGATCCGTCTGGAAAACACAGAGTCACTTCCTAGTGACAGACCAATCAAACTGCAGATGTCTTTAGTGACTTATCAGAGGAGACTCAGTGCAGTCCTTACATTGTTGTGCAGATGTTGACCATCATGAACAGAAGAGCTGTTAACAGTTGAAGCACAGTGAGACTTATCCTCCGTCCAAACACGTTAAGCAGGACGATGTTTAATGGAACCACTGGGAGAACAGAGAAGATGGAGAGTCACAAGCCCAGCCTGGTGCAGAGCAACACAAACGACAATCTGGAAAAACCTGCTGACTAAAGTTTCCTGAAAGAAAATCAGAAGACATGTTGCTTCTATCAGACTGGGCAAATAAACTGGATTTTATTCAGCAGCAATGTTTAAATGTTTTTTTTAAACATTTCCTGTTTTAAAAAATCTGTTCAAGATCTCTGATGTTCTGCATCTGTTCATCAACAATAAAGTACAAATAAATTAATTTTACTACATGAAAATGTGTAAGAAGTGAAAAAGTTTAATTGTGGTAAATGATTTCTACTCGTCTGCGACAGACTGGCGACCTGTCCAGGGTGACCCAGGGTGACCCAGGTGACCCAGGTGACCCAGGGTGACCCAGAGTGCCCCAGGTGACCCAGGGTGACCCAGAGTGACCCAGGTGACCCAGGGTGACCCAGGGTGAC
>NW_006800533.1:18765-41864 GCF_000485575.1 Poecilia formosa
TGGCCCGCGGGCCATGAGTTTGACACATGTGCTCTACATTCATTCATTCATTGATTCACCCTCTGATGGTGGCGAGCTACTGGATAGTAGCCACAGTTGCCCTGAAGTGGTCTGACCAAGGAGAGACTGCCAGGCACAGACAACTCCTATCGGGTTTTTGGGCCCCCTTCGGCCCCCTGACCACCTGTTGGGCCACCACCAGCAGGAAAGGCAGGAGAAGCATCTTGCCCAAGGACAGAGGTGGACGGAGCTGGAATCGGACCAGCAACCCTCCTATTGAGGTTGAACCGGTCGTTATGAACACATTCAGACTGCTGGACTCACATGCGACTTCTCCCAGGGAGCTGATGAGCAGCGTCTGGTAGTCGCTGCTTCCAAAGGGAATGCAGTAGCAGAGTCCGCTCTCATGGCGGTGTTTGACCTGATGCTCTGCGTCGGCGTTTATCACACACAGCAGGTTTTTCTCCAGCAGCTCTGAACTGCTCAGCACCGAGCCATAGTACGCGAAGGACGCCACAAACCTGCAGGGCAGACAGAAACTAGATCCTGAGACTTTATTTGACCTGGATGCTCCGTTGTTCCCCTTCCTGCAGCTTTGGGGCTTACAAAAATATAAATGCATGTAAATGTAGACACTTTTGACTCAAAGTGCTGTAGTAACCAAAAGTAAAAACCACAGAACTTTATTTTCATTTTGAACAGCAAAAATCCTGAACTCAGAAGCAAATAAGTGACAAGAATTTTGATGAGACCAGGGTACTGTGGTCCTGATGGTGATCGACTCGGGCTGATTCTGACGGCATGTTTTCAAAGATGAACAAACTTTACCATGAGTACCAGAGCAGGAGGGACGTCCTCCTGAAGGTTGGACTGAACAGAATCCTCCAGCTGCCACGTTCCCTCTGGGAAACAAAGATCACGCCATAAATCTGTTTTTTCTCTTTTAAATGTGGTTTTAAGATTAGCATGTCAACAAAATGTTGTTTCTAAAGAAAATCAAATGAGGGATTACACACACACACACACACAGATATGCATACATGTTAAACACATATCCAAAAACCACTGAACATGACGGTAACAGCTTCAAGTCATATTTGGAAACAAACAACCATCGGTCATCTGAGGTTTATGGTTATGATTTTTTCTGCTTCTTCTCACAATGAAACAAGAGGATCATTCTCCATTCCTGTTTCTAGACTCTTCCCTTTAGAGAGTTTTTAAGCCACTTTCAACTTTGATTAGATCTGAGAGCAGAGGGACGTCTGGGTTTCCTTCTGGACGTGTTGACTCAACAACAGGACCTCATCCATGCAGAAGAAAATGGACAGAAGCTGTCAAATTCACTCTGGGTGAGACGGATTTTAAATGGGAAAATATGCAGCACTGACAAACTACTGCGTCATTGTTTGAGCCATGATGCAACACTGACACCATCAGGTCACAGCAAGGATTACAAGTCTTCACAGTAGTCAAGGTATTTTCTGTGTAATTCTAGGAAGATAAGACAGCAAGCAGAAAATACCAGAGCGGGCTCCACCAGCCGTCCAGGAGGAAGAGAAGCTCGGTTCATTCTGGCGATCCTCTGCAGGGTTTTGACGGCAGCATCAACTTTCCCTGCTGACACGTTGTAACGGGCCGACTCAGGAATAAACTGGGGGACATCAGTTCAAACAGAAACATCTCATGCTTTGACTGGGACAGACATGACAGAAACAAACAATTGGAGCAGAACCTGCACCTTGAAGAGGAAGATGAGGATGATGCTTGGTGTGATGGAGAGCCGGATCATCCATCTCCAGCCCATAGTGGGAACCACCAGCATGCCGAGGAGGATGATGAGCATGGAGCCGGTCATCCAGAAGATCTGAAACACAAAGAGCTTCAGTGCTTCTGTAGCTTTGAGAAAGAAAGTTTGAGAGAGCAGAACTCACAGTGCCCAGAGGCAGCAGGTAAGCTCGATACTTGGCAGGGATGAACTCTGTCTTCAACACAAACCTAAAGAGCAAACAAACCATGTTTAGCTAATCAGAGAGCAGGATCTTCAGTCTACTGCTGCTTTGTGTGAACTGACCCCTGTGACACCCCTGCAACGCCGCAGCCCACCATGCTCCGCAGGAAGATAAACCAGCCATACGTTGGAGCAAACGACGTGAGCAGAGAGAAATAGGCGCTCCACACATAACCTCCAAACACAACCTGAATGAAACACAAAGACGCAAGAAGAAGCACACAGAAAAACACCAATGGCACTGCAACTGAAATCAGCCATTTTCTACCTTCCAGCGTCCATATCTGTCAGCGATGTAACCGGCCAAAACTCCACAAACCATGAAGCCGACGAACACCATCTGAAGGAGACATCCGGTCAGTCAGTCGTCAACAGCATAAATACTTGTAGAGTGCAAAACGACATTCAGTCGTTGATTCAAACTGATGGTGGTGAGTCACTGCTGTCTGACAAAACCGAGTGTCATAAAGTCAAATATTCACAATGCAGGCTGAAATAATCCCTTATTATTCAAATCTATTTATTCTGGTGTCCTCAAAACAATGAATATGATTGTGAAATTATGTCCAAATGCTTTTGAAGCGGTTATGATAAATTATTCCTTTGGATACATGTTAAATAATACGAGTTTCCATTGACGCTGAATGAATGAACACATCCTCTCCGGGTTAGCAGGCTGGACGTTGCTATTGTGGAGTCCAGAAAACGTTAAATAATGTGAATCAGCAACAAGTGGGGCCATTAATGAACAAACGGAGAGAGAGAGCTTTCAGAAGACAGGTTGCGAAGATCATTAAATGGTGAAGATGTGAGATGATGGCAGAGTTCTACCAGAATGAATTGATAGCTGAATCAAAAGGCAAATTATTACTTTACATCTCTTTGAAGCAACTTTGTTATTGCAGTCCAGACATTTTTCTCTCTACCAGAATAGTTTGTCGATTGCACAATCTCAAATTATTGTTGAAAAACCTAAAAAAAAATCATCATGGTCTCATTTTTACCACCACAAAAACAAGGATGTGTTACTTTGAGGACCTCCGCCTGGAATTAGGGTTAGGCGTCATCATCCTGCACTTATGAAGTTTCTTGGTTCCCTGTTTTAAGAAGTCTGAAAGAAAAACCTTCAGACTTCCGTTGTCAGAACATTAATCAACTGCTTAGTCAAACATTTCTATCATCCTGATCTGTAGTCATGGATTACTGGAGCGCTCTCCTTAGAACAACCATCCAGAAAGAAATTCCACTTCTTTTCAAATCTTTAGTCCCAAACTATTCAGAGATTCTGCCAGTCCAGTTCTCCAACAGTTTCTTTTGTTAATGAGGGTTAATAAAATGTTAGTTAATAAAATGTTGAAAATGTTATCAAAATTCTGCTTTGAATGTCTCCATAACCTCTGCAGCTCACCTTCAACAACATTTCAAATAACTGGAGTGACATTCAGCAGAGTTTTATCAAAGATATTTGTGACACAGAGTTGAGTTTATGCTTGAAACTCACCGTGGAGACGAGGGCGACCTGCCAGTCCTCCAAGCGCCACTCGCATCGAATCTCTGGAGAAACCACAGCTAGCAGCATGATCTCCATGGCTTCCACAATCTGCACAAAAACACAGCGTCAGTGTGCAGATGTCCCACCTTCACTGCAGTTCTGCTGGGGCCAAGACAGACTCACATTGGCACTGCCCATGATGACAAACAGCAGGACGTGGAAGCGTCCAAAGCCGATGGTTTCCACAGCTTGTTCCACAGTGAACTTCTCATCTGCTGCAATTGAAAACAGTCCAGAGATTCAGTCAGATTAAATTCCTCCAGATCCTCACAGACATCCACCTCCACTAGAGTTGTCTGGAGAATCTGTTGCAAAGCTGGAGCAAGTCATGGACTCGTTCTGTCATCTTGGAAACACTATGTTCCCTCAGCAGCTCTCTATGAGGAACAGCTGACCAGTTGCTTGTTAACACAAAGAGTAACTTAGCCAATCATGTGACAGCAACTCAACACATCTAGACGTGTGGAAGGCAACTGACTGAAATTGAAAGCGACCATCAGAATGGAGCAGAAGGGTGTAAAGGACATCAACTAATGGAGTTTTATTTTGAAGGACTAGAAGTGCTGACTAGTTCTAGATGACAAAAAGTCAACAATAACTCAAATAGCCACTGGTTACCACCAAAGCACACAGAATGGATTCTGTGAATCCACAACACATCAAACCTTCAAGCAGATGAGCTACAACAGCAGAAGACCACAACAGGTACTACTTTCTATCAGCTAACAGGAAACTAAGGCTACAATTCACACAGACTCCAAAACTGGACCAGAACAGGTTGGAGAACAATACTTGGTCCAACGACCATCTGACAGTACCAACTGAGTTTCAGCTGAACCTTCCAGCCAGGTTGTCTGTCTACTTCCAGCAGGATAATGTCATTTCATCCAGATCAGACCAGCTGCAACATGGAGTTTTCTGATCTGCAATGGCTTCCTCTGAAGCACAGCACATCTTTAGGAAGTTTGTGACCTGGAGCTTCTCACCATGGATCTAGCTGATCGATTTGTTGTTATTTTAATATGCACCAAAATCTCACAGGAATGTTTCTGAAACTCTTGTTGAATCTCAGCCACAAAGAGTCAAAGCAGTCCTGAAGACTGGTACCGACCCGGTTCAGGCAAGGTGTACTTAATAAAGTGGCCAGTGAGACTATGTGATGGGAACGTTTGTGTACATGTTGAAAGGGAAAATGTACAGAATTATTATTGCAGTTTATTGTTTGATAATTCCTCCTTACATATGATGCGACTTCCATGTGGATCTTTAGTTCCACCTTTAAAACTGTAACGAATCAGCAAAAATAATCAGAAATCTGGAAATGTCATCAGTACTCCAGATTTCTAGCCTCTCATCCTCAGATTTCTCTCTTCTCATATAAATAATGATATTTTTCTAAATAATTATCTGTCCAGGAAAACCAGATGTGTCAGCATTTACCTGATCATCAAACTCACCATTGTTGCCCTGCGAGTTGCCTGTAGGTTTTTCTTGCATTTCCACCTGCTGCAGATGGATGGCGCTCACCAGCTGAGTTTTCATAGAGTCCGTCATCCTAAAGCAAGAATCGTTTCTTTCAGAAACATTTCCCGGCCTGCAGCACCAAGCTGAGCTCAGACTTTACACACAGTTCAACAAGTAAAACCTGTCAGCTGCTGTCCATCAGTTTTTACAAGCATTTGCCAAATTAGAGCCACCGCTAATTACATTTTACCTCCTATCATTTTTCCTGGATGCTTTAATTAACTCAAATTAATATAAATGCTTTCAAAATAAGTGTTTGTGGCTTTTTTTGCGCATGTACAACATATCTAATAATAAAACTGAATATCAACATACACGAAGCCTGTTTGTTTGTTTCTTTATTCAACAGTAGCTGGACTTGAAGGAAGGACTCAGCCTGGACCGGGAATCGAACCGGGACCTCAGTGGCTCAGGCCGTTTTCTCTGAATATTAATCTAGAACAAGCTGTGGTCTCCTTCTGTTGACGTGAGTTCTGGTCTAGACCTCACCTGCACGCACTCAGGTGTTCCGACGCTCAACCGGCTTTAACGTGCTGACGTCGGTGGGCGGAGCTTACCGATCCCGTCCCGTATGTGAGATCATCGGTACCTGCTGTTCGGAAGGAGGTTCGTGTTTAAAGCGCACTGGACTCGAGGGAAGGAGAGAACCGACTTACTCTGATGTTGGAGCCGAACGCTGATCCTCTGCTGCGTTTTCATGCCGCAAATGGCAGCAGTGAGGATGAAGAAACGCTCTGCTCCTCCTCCTCACCTGCTCAGGTACATCAGGAAGTATCACCGAGCCCGCGGGTGGAGGGAGCTGCGTTCGGCGATGGGAGGAGTCCGGTTCCGCCCAAAGCCTGCAGGTGAGGAGGATCATTAACGCAAACAGCAGAGAACCAGAACGCCCAGAAAACAAGCAGCTCAGATTTCATCATCAGTCTGGAACCGAACCAGAAAATAAAGCAGTTGGGTTTACTTAGCAGTGACTCAAAAGCAACTAAATATCGAGGTTTTTGGGTTGAACATGTTCTCCATCTAGGATAAAAACATCTCGATGTTCTCCAGAAATAATCCGAGGACTTTACAGTAAAAGCAACGCTAATTTTAAGAAACACTTTTGTAAAGTTTTTTTTTTTTTAAATCCCATATAAGAAATGATTTTCCAGCACAGCAGAGAAGCACTTAGAATATTTCATCAGTTTAAAGTGGATAAAAGCAGAAAGTTTTCATAAATGACAACAGGTTTGACTCCGAATGTGTCTTTAATGTCTGTTAACACAATCAGTCGGACTTGAAACACCAGATTATGAAGCTCACAGAGCGTCTAGGAGGCGAGGCTCGCCATGAGACCCTGAGACCCGGCCCGGCCCACGAGTCCATCAGGTCACAGCTGGACTCACCGAGTCAGGGCAGGCCGTCGGGTTCTGAAGAACAAACAGGAATGTGGTTGAGCTCAGAGCAACAGCTGAGTGGATGTTCCTTCATGACAAAACTGCAGTTTTCACTGAGGACCAGATATTCTTCATTTCTCAGAGCGGGGTCAATTCGTACCCAGAATTAGTTTGGATGAACCCACCCTGCGTGTCCACAGGTCTTTCACTCCCATTCTGGGTCTCTTTGGACCCAACTTAAGCTTTGACTTTAAGGACTCCATTACAACCAACTCATGGTTCACTTGGCAGCCTGGAGACCATGAGGACGGTCCAGCTACCGCTCTGCTAACAAATGGATCTAAAATACCAGTTTTGCACTACAACAGTGACTCAATTGGTCCAAAAATATACATAGTTCAGGTAAAAATGATAGTGTACATTATTAGGTCCAACGTGACGAAGGAGAAAAAAGATGTGAGAATCACAAAACTCCAAATAGAATATTTTTGGACACTGTTTAGTGAAGGATCTTCTGTGACCTGCGAGCATCGAAAACACCGAGTCATGGAGGAACATCCACCTTGTGACTGTTTGCTGGAAACATTCAGGAGGAACCTGCAGACTGGAACATCTGCAGGACTTTTGTCGTTTTCATGATGGTGATCTGGTGGCTTTCAGATCCACCTGGAGTCTGTGAAATAGCACCATGTGATCCTGTGGGCGTGGCTAAGCCCTACAGCTTGACGGACAGGTGCATTGTCCAATCAGAGTTCCAAGCCAGTAGCATTCTGCAGTTGGTCCATGAAGGATGAGTTGGCACCAGGCCGAGATGATCTTCCAGTCCATTTAGCAATCACAGATAAAATATTTTTAGATATATTTATATATATTTCTATTCAACATCATGTCCACTTTCATTTATACACTATTTACTAGAGCCATCTTCTTTTAGATTAAAAAATATCATTTGGAAATGTATTTAAAAAAAGCTGATGAATAATGAGCTCAGACATTAATCACTGCTCACTGACCGAGACGTGAAACAACTCTTCACTGTTTGAACTTTTACGTATTTTAGCAGCATGCTGAACATTATTGGGGACATCAAAAACAGCTAAAGCCTTAAACATGGTGGAACATGCCAAGAAAAGCAGAAGCTCATGTGGAAACACAAACAGACAAAAGGTCAACGGCTTTCCAGAAAGCAACAGATTCTTTCAGCAGAGAGACGCAGCCGTCTGGTAACGGCTGAATCAAAGCGTCAGGACTTCCTGAGACAAGTTGGGCTTGTGGACACCATGGGACAGAAGAAGAAGAAGCTTGTCCAAAACTGCACTTGAACTCCAGCAAGCCTTCATCTAGATGTGTGCAGACTTCCAGTAAAGCTGCCACAAACAGAAAATAAAGTAATGATGGCCTGCGCCTCAGGTTGGGTTTTTGGAGCCACATGAACTTTTAACAAACCAGAACATGAAGCGTCCCAACTGCAGAAAGTGCAACACTAGCCCAGTAGAGAATTATCTTATTGTAGTTCAGCTCAATGAGGAATGGACACTTTGATTCAGCTGGCTCATCCTAACAGGACAACATAGGAGCTTTTTTCTTCTCTAACATTCAACATTTCAATTCTAGACCTCAGGAGGAATTCTAGGATCTGATGGAAATGTGCAAACGTTCAGCTTGACTCTCGTATTTTGAAATGAAAAAGGACCTTATCCTTTCATTGCCGTGTGGACAGAGTTGTCTAAACGCTGCTCAACAAGCTGACTGAACAATGTAGAGCTCGTCATATCAGCGTAACCTTGGTAACGGTTACACGTTAGAGAAGCTGCCGGCGAGACAAACGCAGCTCTTTGACTGACCTGAGCAGAAACCAGTAAACCACCGTCAGCCTGACTTTGAACCAAGGTGTGTTTGGACCAGAGCAGCACTTCTTATGCTTTTTTCAGCTGTGATTACAAAACCTTTCCCCTGCAACGTAAGCTCCTACCACCGCGAGTTCACTCTGGACATTTCCTGCTGCTGCAGGGCTGGGGCCGCTTGGAAGCATCACCAACTGAACGAGGTCTCGTTCAGATGCTAAATGTGTGGGTCTGTTGCCAATAATTCTGTTTTCAGCGATTATGCTCTCAAAACTGAAAAGTTCTACCAAATTCCATGGAAACTAAACTAAACCAGCAGCTCAGGTTGGTGACATTTCTTTTCCTTTTCTCCTCCCTTTTTTGGAGCTTCACTGAAAAGAGGAATCATTCTTTTCATGGCTGTTCCTCTTGTGTGCAGCATCAAACTGTTCATTGAGAAGCAGCTGCAGCTGAGAAGAATACCAAGACCCCCATCTCCACACTCCTACAGAAACACTGGAACCATCTCCAACATAACATTAGCGCCATCTTCAGGGTCTACAGAAAACAGACGGGAGCAACAGATAAATCACAAAAAGCTGGAGAAGTGATGCTTTTGCTGCAATTTCTTTTTTACCACCGATACACAAACACACAAGCTAGCAGCGATGCAACGCAACAAACGGTCTCAGAATCTACAGCAAGCTCAAACACAAGAGTTTACAACCATGGAACAGTAGTTTGGTCTTTTTTTGATTTAAATAAAGCATTAAAGCATCATTTCATATATAAGCAATAAAAAATACACAACATCTCAATACTCCAATAGTAACTCTCACATTAATATTGTGCTCGTTGGGATTCTATTTCTAAGTATTTCATTTATATACCTTTATATGAACACACACACACACACACACACACACATATATATGTATGTATTTGTGTGTGTATTTTGTCATGCTGTCAGAACTTTGCTGCACCTCCTGCTATAAACAGTGCAAATATATTTTCTGTATGGTTCGTAGATGCATACATGATCACCGTGGCTGATGGATCATGGAAGGCAGTATGTGGTCAATGTGTAAAGTAATGAGGCTGACAATTAGCACCACAGGGAACCCAGAAAGATTACCCACTTCAGAACTTCAGAAGGAACGATACACCCCCAACAATGGGCAAATGCCCGCAGGTTCTGGAAGGATAGTGAGCTTCACATGTTCCCTCTAGGTTAACAATGGCCCAATTATCCTGGAAACAACGATCTGCTGCAGATTTTCACTTTCCCATTTATCTCAGAAGGCTAAAAAGGTTGAATAAAGTCCACGTAAGAATCAAAACTAATCTAGAAAACACTGGAGCAACATTTTTAAAACTCTAAAAGGGGGAACCCATACCAGATTATTCAGAAGGTCAATTTAATCCAGAAGTGATAATCTGCTGTAGAACCATAAGACCCATCATCAGGTCTACAAGGGTTCAGAAGTTTCTTCATGTGAAGAATTACCTCAACAAGGACTGATGGGTCATCCAGCCTTCATAACTCTAGTAGGGAGCAGTGACCAAAGGTTTAAAGGGCCTTTTACACCAGGAACTCAAAGACAATAGCAAAACAGTTTGTTGTACAACTCCTAGAGACATTCACTCAGCAAGGTCAACAATGCTGCTTTAACCAAAAGAGCAGGATGTGTGACTAGTTCACTAAAGACCAACTGAAAACTCTCCCACTAAGATAGGTTCAGAAATTGAGAAGTACAATCCAAGTTCAAAATCAAACCAATCGCAATGCTTCTGCTTCAGAACTCCAACAGGTATTATCCACTTCAGAAGGCCAGGAGGGATGAGCTCCTAGAGTTGAAGGTAGATGACTAGACCACAAAAGGCCATCAACTTCACAACTCCAGAGGGACCTCTCATTTCATGGTTGGGGGCTGTATTGTTGTTCCAGAAGTTCAAAAAGGATGATTCAGTGTAGGAGTCCAGGTCGGCCGATCCTCAGTGATCTACTCCAGGAAGCACTTTAGTGGAAATGTGAATCTGGGCGATGAATGCAGGGTGAAAGGGTAGTGGACAGACAAATAAAAAGATAAAACCCTGTTAAGTCCTGGTGGTCGTCAGGAGACGCTGCCATTTAGATCATGGGTATTTTACGATTAGCCGCACAGTTCAAGGTACTTGACCAACTAGTAGAACAGCTACTGTAACTCCTGATTTGAAAAGGTGCAGGTCAGTTAAGGGTAGCTGGTCACTGCCGCCTGTTTCTGGGCCAGCCGTCGCAGCTCCTCCCTGATCGCCTTGATGAGAGAGGCGGATGTGTGGGCAGATGGTGAGGCATCCTCTGGTGGATATTCTGGGGTGGGCGAGGTTAAGAGGAGGGGTGGAGCTGATGGGTCCCGTAATGAAGAGCTGGGCATTTGAAAAACAGATGAAGAGGAGAACTCAGGGAACGACAGCACCTGGAGAAAATACAAGGATGAGTTAATTCTCAACAAACGGGGCGAGGCTGTAGATTAGAACGACGTTCAGAGCATCTTTAGCATCCCATTGCACTTTATTTATAAAGCACTTTGAAAAGGAACAACAAGGCTGACTGAGGTTCAATAAAACATGTCTGTTGTGAGTAACATCACTGGTAGGGTAGAACTAAATGAGATATACACTCTTGTACCCCAAAAGTTCCTGTCAGTCATTTAACCAATAGAACTGTTCTGTATGGTCTGGATCTCGTCCGTTTCATGGCTTACACTTTCTCTGCTACCTCCAGGTCTGGACAGGTCCTGGTCTGAGTGCTGCTGGTGCCAGCTGGAGCCAGTGGGTCCAGACATGCTGCGACCTACTCCAGGGTACGCACCGATCTGACTGGACAAACCCACCTGAGTCAGATGGTGAAGCTGGGCCCCTGGAGGGTAACAGAAAGACACAGACAAGACAATAAAGGCCCCCACATAATGGGGCGTACTTCAGTCTGTGGAGGTCCGCGCAAACTCTATGGGGACTCAAAGTGGACGTCCACCGGACATGTCTGTGGAAAGATACATTTTTATGACCGCTGCCCGGTGGAAATATTGTTAACATCAAACTGGATTTCATGACACACCAAGCTGCTGAGGTTAGGGTGGGGGTCACATCACTTCATATTATTTTAAAGTCAACATGATACAGTGATGTCACAAAAAGCAAAAATGCTCCACAGCAACAGGCTTTATTAGCTACATTTACACTGACATGGTGTATTATACAGAAAACGGCGCAGAGAGGTGGTCTGATCATTTGAGTGTGACGTTTTTTTCAAACAACGGCACTGATGATCGGGTATCTGCTCATTGTGGATAGCTGTACAAATTATTACGTCGACCAAAATTGTGCTTCTGGAACATAATAAGTTAAGCTTATTATGAATGGATCCTGTTTGATTGCAGTTGTATTCAGAGCTCCTCTGCCCCATTGAGCAGCAGGAAGCTCTGCTGACTCAGCAGCGGCTCTTTGACGTTGATGGATGAACCAACATGTGAACCATTCTCTGTCCCGCACTGACAGGTGTGTTGAGGCTTCCCAGAAGGAGGAGAAACAAAGCTAAGCACCCGACTAGCTCATCAAACTTGCTAGTATCCACTAGGATTGTGGTAAATAAAGAAATTTGTCTCAAGACAATTTTAGGCAATCAGTACACCTGAATATAAAGTCTCAACCATCCACAGATAGTACGCGCAGAGTCCACGCAGTATGCCCGAGTATGTGGGGGTGTTAAGAGTATTTCTGGGTCACCAATTTGTTGGTGGGGGGTGAGAGCAGGAGTGTGGTGACTCAGATCAGAAGACTGGATGTTTGCTCATTGTACCTGTACTGCCCCCAACAGGTCGGGGTCTGGAAGATGAAGGAGGGTCTTCATACTTCCCCCTGTTGGAGTACACTGACTCCTGCAGTTGTTCTCCAGTAGAAACGTATCCTCCTGAGCCCAGGCCCTGCCTGATTGGGACACAGACACAGAGTTAATCCTTCAGTCTACAGACCTGGGCGTGTTTCTAAGTGTCCAGATGAAGCTGACCTCTGCAGCAGACCCTGGATGGATGTGGGGGAGACTCCCAACTCCGCGTATCTCTGCGGACAAAAGTAGAAACATTTCACAGTGCATAACTAAAGTATTTGATCTCAATGTGGAAAATAAGTTGTTGGGGTTGAGGGGCTGCAGGGTAAGACTCCAACTGCCCATCGCCCGGGTCACTCACTACGCCACTGGCCTGTGAAGATGGTGATACCAAGGCGAAGGCGTCATCCAGCAGGGAGTGCATCTGCTGCCGGGCTTCCTCAATAGAAGGCTGGGGGGGCATGTAAGGAGGAGGAGCTGGGGCTGAGTCAAACACCTCATCAGTAGGGGAGGGACTGCCGTGGTCTGGGGGCAGGTCAGGGTCCGACTGCCAGGAAACGGATCAGAGAAGATGTTCAGCTGTGGTGGTTCTTAACAGGCCCACCTGGGAATCTGAAAGTCAAATTTTATCATATCACAAAGACCCCATCAGAGCGACATCAGACCAATCCTCAGCTGAACTGTGGTACTCATACCAACCACTGTAACAGAATGACCATCCGCCAAACACAAACAGGTGAAGCAGTGCCTCACTTGTCCTCATGAAAAGTAAGATCGGTTATAACAATGACAGAAAATTATTTTGTCCATTTATCAATCATTTTATTGTCTGTAAGATTAGAGATTCAGCAATTGTATGATAAAAATTTCCACATTTATGCATTGCCTGTTCAAATACATGGAAGAAGTATGAGGTGAGGCAGTACTGAGTCTCACCTCTAGGGGCGCTGTGTCACACACAAGGGAATAAAGTAGATAGTTGGTGCATGTTTATCAGTGTCTCTCTTTACGTTCATGTTTGATCACAGTGTGTCTGATATATTCAATAACTAAGACGGACATATTTGATTTTTCTGACTGGCCATGCAGTGAAAATGTGCGGGGTGAGGCACAAAGTACCATGCCACACAGATAGGGGGCATTGCTGAGCCCCACTGGCACAATGTGCAGCAGGTGCTCTTCTTCTACACATCAAAAAGACTGATAAAAGTCAGCCAGATGCAAAAAATACTGTCAGAATACAAATATTCTCTTTGGTATGCAGGTTAGATCACTGAGAATGTTAAAATTTAATAAAAAAA
This sequence comes from Poecilia formosa, assembly GCF_000485575.1. Taxonomy (NCBI): domain Eukaryota; kingdom Metazoa; phylum Chordata; class Actinopteri; order Cyprinodontiformes; family Poeciliidae; genus Poecilia; species Poecilia formosa. The sequence continues at coordinate 32,215 of NW_006800533.1, forward strand.
ATAAAAAAAAACAGATTAATGCACTCTGCTCAGCTCTTCCCCATTTTCATAACCACCTCAGGGATGGCGCCAGCACACCGAGCTTGGTATTGTCCACCAGCGATTTGAGTGGCAACAGACTGCATGTCTTAATTGGTCCGTGATTTACATCAATGCGGGCCGGACTTCGCAAAGTGCAAACATCTCAACAACTGCAGTGGACCAGCAGACGTGGAGGAGCGCAATTATGACTTTAATTTAACTGCGGTCAACATGGTCAAAGATGGAGGATGAGGAGAGAAGTTCATCTGGGCCGGTGCCTGATGGGACCACTGTACGAGGAGGAGCAGAGGAACGACTGATTGGTCAGAAGTTCTGCCATCTCTTGGAGCAGGATGAGCTGCAAGCCGTACATCTGTGGTGTAAAACACCAGAACCAGAGCATTAACTTGGTATGATGTACACATTATTATCCATCACTACACTGGCTTGATTCTCCTCCTGCTGGTGACATTGTGGCCAGGTGAGGAACGGAGAGCTTCACTCTGAACAGTTTTTAATTTCAGTGACAGGAAGTTAACCTGCAACCTGACGTAGCCCGCCCACTAATGAAGACCCATTCATAACATCCCTCTCTCATTGTGATTGGTCCAGTTCTGTTTGACGGATGTTTCCCGATTAGTGGCCCGACTGTTGACTGATTTTACCACATCATTTCCAGCTCCATAGCAAATCATTAAAAGCATTTTCCCAAAACTGTACAGCTCTGATATTTCCCACAGTGGACTGATTTGTGGTTAACTTTGGTTTGTCCCACCATGTACGCTACATTGTTGAGTCCGGGGTACTTCCTGTAGGTGGCGCTCTGGTCTGTGAGCAGCCGATCTCTGTCTGTATCTGGAAGACTTCCTGGTCCTTGATGAGGCCTCCGGCCCCGAGGAGAGCGCCTCCCTCTGGAGAGAAAAAACACACAAAAAGGATCTGATTCAGCTTTGAGCTACACTGGATTATCTATCTTTAAATTACAAAGTGTTGCTTTGATTATCTCCTGTGAGACAAGAAGTACAGCTTTAGTGCAGAGAAGCATGAAAACAGATTCAGCAAAGTTAGATTTTATCTCCTCAGGGTCCAAATAATCAGAAACTACTAAAGGTAAAGAAAGCAGAACCTGAAGTTAAACAGGTAACGCATGTTTGAGTTCTTTTTACCATTTACTACATCTATTTCTTAAAGTAACCAGATAATTTTATCATTTCTAACAAACAGAGACAGCTGACACAGATTTATCCCAGTTCAAACTTCGCAGCTCGGATGTCGTTGGCCGACCCTGACCTTTTCCTGGAGTCTGCGGGGGTCAGGGGTGAGGCTCCCTCGGCCTGAAGGATGCAGTCCATGTGGTCGTGGGCGGAGCTGTAGAGCCGCTGGGCCGCTTCGCTCTGAACCGGCCCGTCTCCAAAAGCATCCATGATGTCGTCCATGGAAGGAAACTCACACTGGCCCCGCCTCTTTGCACGTTGGCGCAGTTTGTTCCTGTGATGCTCGATCTCAGACTTGTGCCTTAGTGCCACCTGTTGGACAACAGAAAATATGCTTTATTATGACTTATGGCAGCATGCGGATTATGTGCCTGACCTACCTCAGTATTGACCTTTTCAGTGAGGGAGGGACTCGGCTGTGGCGGGCCGTGTGCCGCAGGCGGACTTGGTCGCGGCTGCATGGCAATAAGTTGCACCTTGTTGGCCTGGCGACGGGTTCCATCTGAAGAGCCACGGGAGAGACGGTCAACATGGTCAAAGATGGAGGATGAGGAGAGAAGTTCATCTGGACCGCTGCCTGATGGGACCGCTGGGGGTAGAGGAACAACTGACTGATCAGGAAACTGTTCAAACCGAAAAGGAGTCTCTGATTCTCAGGAGGAGTCAAAAAAAGTTATTATTTTACACACATCAACCAACCACCTGGTACCAAGTAGAGCAGCTAAATCTACAAATATTTTATATTCTGATGCTTTCATCATTTCACAGAAGTCAGAGAACATTCCCTGAACAAACTGGACAAGTGTGAGGACGACGCAGTCCTGGTGGCTTAGGGTCTTCATCTTTCTGCAGTCGATGGGGACAGTCGGCAGCAAGAGATGGACAAAAATCTGTCAGTTTGAGACGAGGTGAAGAGTGGAGTCTGCAGGGGAACCGACCCGACCCCAGTCACAGCCAAATGTCTTTTCATGTATTCATTTGAATGTAAAATAGTGTGGTGGTGAACTGATCACTGAATCAACTGTAACACGTGGTGACAACAGTGGCGGGCATAACCAAACTATTTACGTATATTAGAGTCTCACTACACATTAATTACATACAAACTAAAATGTATAAAAAATTGTGTAAAAATAAATGATGAAGGGGATTAAAATCAAGCACTGAAGCAACCAATGAAATAAAAACTGGTCATTTTACCTGAGGTTTAGTTGGAGTTTAGCTTTAACATCTAAACTATATGATTTTCCAACTTGGCTTATTTTGCTTAAGGGAAGTTCAAAATTGTTGTTTTTGCAGTTCAGTCCAAACACCAATGCTGTTTTAAAAGACAGAAATAATGACATTTTACAATCAAAACCCACAAAGAACCTCCCATAAAAAATTATGTTCCAAACTCCGAACCGCAACATGAAACACAATCAACATTTTCCAGATCAAATTTTCACTTGAGAAATGTATTTGTTGGACAAAGTTTAGGAAATATTTTAAAACTGAATCTCTTTAGTTTCAATTAAAAACAAAAAGTACATTTTATTAAGTATTAACTTACATTAATGTCAACATGATTCTGTCCATGCAGACCACCACACTCATGGATGTCGCCATGTTGTTACTAACTAATGTTTTATATTTCTCAACATGTTGTAGTGTTGGATGCTTACCCTACACTGCCCCCTAGAGTCCAGGAGAATATGTGAAGCTGTATAGAGTTAAGTCCTGATTCCATGTCTGTTTCCCACATGATGCACACACTGGTCAAGCGAAAACAAGCTGAAGAGGTCGATGTGTTGCATAACCCCCAACACTGATGCTGCACATCTCCTCCTGTCATCCCACACAATCAAAATCATTTTTGAAAACTCAGCTGTGCAGGATGTTACTGTTTAAACTTGTGATTAATTAAAGAGCTGACACGAGCTCACATGCTGCTCATCTTTTTATTTGTTTTACCCAGTTGTTTATTCTCCTGGTTGTTTCTCAGTGGTCTGCACTCAGTTTTTCAGTCTCATCTGATTCCTAGTCCAGCAGTCACCTTCCTCAACATAAACACCCCCAGATTCCTTAAAAGCCTTGGCAAATGTCTTATTTTCCAGGTTGGATTTTGCTCATGAAAGCATCGTTTTGCATCTACTTCAGAATAAGCAAGATGAAGCTGTATGAGAGGGTGAGGTAAGTAATAATAAGAGTAGCATCAATGTGTAAATGGTCAAACTTACCTATTTTGCTCCTCCCTTCATTCATGGGTGCAATAAATAGAAAAACGGAAAGAAAATTGATCAAAAAACAATATGTTGATCTGCTCCTCATTATCCTAATATGTGACTCCTTCCTACTTAAAGTTTACATGATGACATCATCAGGTCTTACCATTTTTAGGGGCCTTCCTGTGGTGTTTGCCCTCACTGGGTGTGGCCACAGGTCTGGTGCTTTCCTCTGCCGACTCCCTGCCGCTGGATTGCTCACTTCCTAACGAGTCTCCGTCTGAAGGGCTGAGCCTAAGGGGAACAATGTCTCAGTCCAGCAGCTGGTTGAACATAAACTGAATTGATAGGTGGACAAATGTTGTTGAGGACTTTTCTAAAAGACTTGTAGTCGTTTGAGATAACAGGGGCACATCTACATCTTCTATCCAGACAACAGGAGAATAATTTTAAAGTTGAATGTTTGAAGTGACAAAAGCAGCAGAAATGTTTAGCAAACTCAACTATTTAAAGAGGTTTTACAGGAGTTCGCTGACCTTCCCCTGCGGCGACTTGAACGTGCTGCTTTAGTGGATGATCCTTTGGACTTGGGAGTGTTGAGATCTCCGCCATCGGAGGGCGTGGCCTCTTTTATTGGGGCAGGTAGTGGGCCCGTCTCCTGGATCACCATGATGTCGTCTTTACTGTGCTGACCAAGATGGAGCTTTGCAAAGTCAAAGCCTTTGACACTAGGAGCTTGAAGCTGCAGAGGACACCAGTGTCAGAGTTGAACTCGTTTCCATCTCAACCAGAGGAAATCTACCACTTCCAGTTGTACCTTCTGCCTCTGCTGGATGGTGTTGATGGCATCCGGTTGAAACTCGAGCTTCTCAGACCCACAAAGCTTCCAGTAGAGAATGATAATAATGAAGACAGCCAGTAGGACAGGGACAACCACCCCTACGATCAACCAAATGCTGCTGCTCTGAGTCTCAGCCGGAGGAACAGAAAGAGTCTCTACAGCTGAACACAGGACAGGAACAGATGAGTCTGACCTGATGCCTCAGATTTAAACCCCAGGAACACCCGTCTCTGATTTAGCTTCTCACTCACGTTGAGCCAGAGGCCTCTGGACTCGGTGTCCAAGAACAATGGCGGCCCTCTGTAGGTCCAGGCGGTTCATGGTGGCTGCAGTTACCTCTGCCGGGACCCTCTCCCCACCTGGACCCTCTACGAAGTAAAACACCTCTAGGGGGCGCTCTGGACCGGACAGCCTGGATATCCGCACCACCTGACACACAACAATGGAGATTTATTAGATCCAAAAGAATTTCCAAGCCGACTGATTCTCCATAGAAAGTTCTGCATCTGAATGCAAATTTTGGAATTTGGGTTTTCTCATGAGGAACCATAATGAAGAATAAACAGATGGTTTTTGATTTTGTTTTAAAACTTAACATCAATTTATTCAATGTGTCTGTCATCCTGGGTACATTTTGCACAGGTGAAACACAAAATAGAACAAAAGTTCAGGCTACATAGGAAGCCAGAGCAGCCCTGGAGAATCAGATGGTGCAATTCCATTCAATTCCCTTTATAGAAGTGAATTGAATATATAAAAATTAACCATTCAGGGTGAGTCCCATTCTGTAGCAGCTGCTTCAGTTGAGCTGCCAGTCGCTCATGGAGGGCAGTGAGTTTCTGCAGCCAGTAGGCCTGGATCATGTCAGGTCCTGGTGCTGTCCAGTTTTTCATACCTGAGAGTCTTTGTTGGACATCTGCCACAGTGATGGTTACCGGGGCTTGTTCAGGGAGATGTATATATATACATATATATATACACACACACACACACACACACACACACACACACACACACACAGGCACTAGTGACCTTTATTCAACAGTAATCTGACAGAAGGAGGTAAAGCAAAGAAACGGCAGACGGGCAGTTCAGTTTATTTAGAAAGCGCCAATTCACAACAAGTGTCGTTTTGAGTCAGTTTACAAGGAAGTCAGTCAAATGATCACATGACCTTCACAGGTATGAAAGACCTTCAAATTAAAATGAATCATTTTACTGTATGTTTCATGTTTTACCTGCAAACTGTTGTTGCCCACAGCGGTTGCTCTTCTCCAGCGCCTCCTGCTGGTCTCCTGCAGTCCTTCCTCCAGTAGCACAGCCAGTCGTCTTTCCAGACGAGCTTTAAAACTCCTCTCAGCCACCTGCTGCTCATGAACACCCAGCAGGACTGAAACAGCACAGAGCACCAAGAAAAACTCTCAGACCTGAAGGTTTGACCTGTTTAAACCTTCTTTAGGTTGAGTTGAGCTGCGTTTGTACCTGTACGGACCCACGTGTCACGCAGGTGGTGGGACATATTTAGCTCAGGATAGTAGAAGGCTGTGAACACAAGCATTTCAAATTTAAACTCACACTTGTTACAGTGCATGTGTTTAACCCTTTGAACTGTTTTCTACTTCTATGAAATGTGGCTGAACTATTCAGCGATCGGCAGTGTTCAACCTTCAGTTGTGTGTTGACGTACGTTCTGCAATCTGCAGAGCAGGAAATCCAACATAGAAGCTGAACTCCACCAAGCTGAGCTTCCTCAGGTGTTCGCTAACCTCTGACCCCACCAAATAGCCCCTCCCATCTCGTACAGCGAAAGTGATGTCAACAGGAACCTTCTGCCCCACTGCTGGCCAGCCTTTGCTCATTGTGATGTTCAGCAGCTGTGTGAAGAGGTCAGAGATGTAACTATCTGACCTGACATCAGCGCGTCAATGAACAGGTGAGACTCACCTGGACGGTGATGTTTCCTCCCTCATGTGACCTTCTTCGGCTCTCTGCATATGCCATTATCAGCCCTCGCTCCACCCTTTCACTAAAGTTGCACACTCTGACATCAACATGGGTGGGAACAAACTGCAGCACCGAGTGGATCTGGTACCAGAGGTCAGGTATGGTATAGAGAGGGGAAACTGTAGGAATGGGGCCTGAACTGCGCGGTGACTGACGGAGAGCATTGATGACAGATACGGCAGTGAATATCATTGGTCCAGACACGACACGAAAGGCAAAACTGGATGGAGTTCTCAGGAACTGAAAAACAGAGCAGAGAGAATCAAGCTTGTTTGGGTCATCCTGAAGTCAGAAAATGCTGACCAAACTCCTTCAGGTGAAATAATGCTGGATTTGCTTAGCTTATGCACAGTATAGTTTATTCTTTACAATAATTAGTAATAATAAGAAACCAGCTTTGAAACCAGAGACTGTACATGGGTTCACATGATTACCTGCAGCTCTATTGAGCGGTTGAACTCTCTCCTCAGGACATCGCGGACATGACTGAACCCGGCCGATGAGCCTTTAGAACTCACTGCAGAACAAACAAGTTCATCAGGTGGCTGAAGGAAGAAGCAGCGCTTCCTGTCACATGCAGGCTGGGGGACTTACCCACTCTGACCAGGTACAGCTCAGGCTTGGTGACATTGCACAGGTACTGTCTGGTGAGCGGAGTCTGGGCCCCTTTGGGTGTGGTAACTGGGGGCCCTCTGGTGAGGCTGATGGAGGTAATCTGGGTGGTAGTCGTTATGGCTGGAGGTTTTGCTGTTTTTTCTGTGATCACTGATGGTCTTTCTGGTTTGACAGGCCGAACCGGTGGACCCAGTGGAGGAGGGGGTGGCACCTGGCTGGTAGTGTTAGATGGGGGACGAGGAGGGAGGCCTGGACCATGGTCTTTGGTTTTTGGAGAAGGTGGAGCAGGAGTGGAAGGGGTTTGGGAGGTGTTTGGTAGAGTAGGTGACTTTTCACTTGTAAGAGCAGGTGAGGGAGTGACGGGAGGGAAGGGTCCTCGTGGTGGATGTTTATGCTCTAGATCTGGTGGAGGCCCACTGAGGGTTGGGACTGGGGTCAGAGGAGAAAGGTGAGTTTGTGTTGTTGTGGGAGTAATGGAGGGTCTGGACTTGGTACCATGTATCTGGTCCTCCTTCTCCCTCTCCTTTTCCTTCTGCTTTTCCCGGGCCAGAAGGTTGGTGTAGTACTCCAGACTGTTCATGTCCGGCAGCAGCACCTCCGTCGGTTCCAGAGGCATCATGTCCTCCGGGTCGTATTCCTCATCCCATGTGGAAAAAACATCCAGATGGGCAGTGTGAGTGTGAAGGGGAACAGTAGGAGTGGAGGAGGGGATGATGGGGGGACGGGAGAACAGAGGGAGTGTTGGACGGGGCGGGAAGGCCGTGTCATAAGAGACCCAGTCCCCATCAGACTCCGCGTCCCAAGGGTGGCTTGGTAGTGGCGTGGCAAGGCCCAGTTCCTCCCCGTCAGGCACCATGAAGGACAGAGTCTCCAGGTAGTCCCCAGAGCCCCATGCTTCCTCTAGGGAGGGGCCCTGCTCCCAGGGGGGTGGAGGGGTGAGAGTGGGCTGGCTGTGTGGGGGGAGTACCGGGGGGAGACTGGGGGCCAGCAGGTCTGGAGGTCTCAGCAGTAGGTGGATGCCCTGAGCACCAGCTTCCTGGTCCTCTGCTGAGCCAGCTCCAGCACTGTTACCATGGTAACCAAAGTCTGAGGCCCCCCTGGGGGGGGCGGGTGATGGTGATGAATTATGTGACGATGACCCCATTGTCCTGTTCAAATCCAACACACCTGTAGAGAATAAAAGAAGAGAATGTGATGAATCTGACCCCTGAACCTTTGGTTGGGCCCCTGAAAGTTTCTGAGGGCCACAAACTACCTGACCCCCCTGAACCTTTATCACACAGAAGTGTTCGATATGGAAATGTGCTGGTCATAAAGAGGTGCTAGCGAGACTCATGCAGCTCTGAGAGCTAAAGTCTAAAGGGGATGATTGTTTTTCTCTGGGTCTCAGAACAAAATGGCTATAACTAGATGACTAGACAGTCAAAGGCCTTTGACTAGACAGCTTCATTTAAACATTATTTCCACCATTTTATGATAGTGCTTGAATGGAAGAATGACAAAACCAAGTGATGATCAACCAATTAACTGGGCTGCCATACTGGTCCCCTGGCTTGTCGGCACCTTTTTGGACTTTTTAAAATTAACTGGCTGGCCCAGTCACACCTCTCCTTCCTGACTCCTAGTTCTTCTACCGTTTAGCTACAGGTGTCCATTTGGTTCCTGTCAACCGTAACGCTGGTGCACGCCGTCAGTAGCAGTTTGTTCTGTCGGTTGGTGGTACACAGAACCCGCCTGCATGGAGACGAGCAGCTCAGTGAAGATTTCTCTGCTTTCTGGTCAAAGCAGCAGAACCAGCGCAGCCATTAGGAGCAGGAAGCGAGTCGTGGATCATCTGAAGGTTTTCTCGCTCCTCCTCAGTCTCCTGGTTGCAGGTCAACTTTCATTGCTGCGTTTGGATCAATAAATGTTTCTGATGATAGCAGAGGTATTGATCTGTTAGCACTTTGCTAATGTTTAGCTCCACAGGGTCTACAGCTGATCAAGCTCAGATATGTTTGTCATATTTCAGTTTTACCTGTTTATTGTAATGGTTGCATATTTTGAGGTATTTAGTCTGAATATTCTGTATATAGTTACCATAAATCAACAGCAGAACCGTCTGGTTGACCATGAAGTAATGCTGTGATTGGTTGATTTATTGTGTTGCTGTAATATTTTACTTTAACTCACAAAAGGTTCCAAAATATTATTTTTTAAAATAATATTGTGTATTGATCTGAAAATATTGTAGTAACTGTCGTTCTCATAGAAGGTACTCCTTGCTCAGTGAGTCTGGTTGTTCAGAACCTCCAGTCAGCGCAGCACACAGCCTGGTTCTGGTTCTGGTTCTGCTGGGAATGTCTTCCTGTCAAAAGGGAGAGTTGATTTGATCCAACCAAAAGGTTGGATTTCCACAGACACAAATGATTTACTTCCAGTCACTCAGATGAAGCACATGGATAATAGGATGAAGCTGATCTTAAATATCTGGACATTCATTTAGATTTTGATGAGTGAAATTAATAATAAGCAGAAAGTTCCTTTCAGTGGATTAATTAATAACAGAGGAATCAGATGTTTTATGTTCACACCCAAAGACTCATTTTTACTGTGATGATTTTCAGTGAAGCTGATCGTCTCTTTATTAATGACGAGAATATTAAAGCTGATCGTTCTTTAAACACACACAGCCTCTTTCATCTGGCCTGTTTCCATGGCAACGCCGTGCAGCCGAATCATGTGCAGGATAGATAGATAGATAGATAGATA
>NW_006800533.1:41995-70584 GCF_000485575.1 Poecilia formosa
GATAGATAGATAGATAGATAGATAGATAGATAGATAGAGAGATAGATAGATCGATCTGATTGGTGGATGTAGCTGATGATGTGGTTCTGACTAAAACCAGGAAGATGGACCACATGGCCTGCTCTGCATCCAGAACCAGTACCAAACATGGAGAAGCAGCATTCAGCTTCTATGCACCACAGATCTGGAACAAACTCCCAGAAAACTGCAAAACAACCGAAACACTGAGTTCCTTTAAATCCAGAATAAAATCTCGTCAAGTTACAGCTGCTATGGACTAATAACTGAAACAATGATTATTAATTAATAATTTTATGATATTTTTTTAATAACATCTGAGAAAAAGTTTTTTCCTCTTTGCTGTTTTCACCTGCAGCTGCTTGTTTCTGAATGCTGGAAAAATAAATTTGCCTTCCAGCCTCCAGTCAGACGTCGACAGGTCACATGATTCACTCAGAGCGTGTGTGTGTGTGTGTGTGTATGTGTGTGTGTGTGTGTGTGAGAGGACAGAGTGAGTCAGTGATGTGGGAGGATTGACAACATGAACATAAAATCAGAAATAGAAACAGATTCCAGATTCTTCTTCTGGAGGCCACGACACCAACTAGCAGGAGTTGGAAGAAATGCAGCTTACCTGCAGCAGGTGAGCTTGTGGTCGTCATGGAAACCAGTGTGCCAGCCACCAGAAACATCACAGCGAGCGTTTGTGTGCATGATGTGGCTCTGGGGTCCATTCCGGTCCTGGTCCTGAAGCTGGAGCCCAGCAGGATCACAAGGTCCGACATCCTCAGAGGACCAGCGGTCTGACAGGGACGCTGGGAGCCGAGGGCCCGACAGGAGGACCTGGGCAGCAGGAGACACTCACCTGACTCACCTGCCATCAGTACAGGACGCGTTGTCATAGCGACAACTCGTCCTGATGGTTTTCCTGAGGTTTTAAAGCCAAACCAAACGAAGCCACGGCTGTTTACACATCTTACAACTTCCTGTTGACCTTTCACTGACCTCCAGAGAAAAAGGCCCAGAGGTTCTGCTCACCCTCACCCGACTGAACCTGGAGTCTGCAACAGAACCATCGAAAGGTTCTGGCGGCAACACCAACGTTGCTCATGGAAACTGCAGCAACTGTGATGTCATCAGGTCAATCTGGTCCACGGAGCAGAAGTTTCTCCAACCAGGTGTGCCTAATAAAGTGGCCAGTGAGAGGATATCTGGACCTGGTGAACCGGGCCAAAGTTCTCCTTCTTTGAAGGTCCAAAAGGCGTCAAGTTAACATTTTAACAAGTTAACACAAAGATCAAAGATCGGATTCAAAACGAACCAACTGGAATTTCAGTCTCTGGAAATCCGGACCGGTTCGGGTCTCTGGACCGGTTCGGGTCCATTAGCTCTCTGGTTGTTTCGTCATGAAGCAGCTCCTGGTACTTACTTTCATCAATTTGGACCTGAAAGGTTCGGTCCAGGATTTCAAATCTGCTGATTGATCAGGGTTCGGTACCGGCCCGTATCTGATGTCTGAGGCCCGGATCCTCACACCTCTGACGGTTCGGCCCGGTCTCCTCTCACATTGACCCAGTTATGAGCCCAATCGCATCCATCCGCTCACTGCAGAACACCAGGGTCCAGATTCCTGACGGTTCCGGAACCGGAGACTCCTCCCTTCTGGATCCGAGGCTGAAGGCTTCGCAGCGGGCACAGAGCCGCAGCTGCAACCGCTTAAAGACACCGAGCTCCGGCGATGCAGATCAACCCAGGGATCCGAATCGAACCGAACCATCAGCACCACAGCATGCTTTAAAACCTCAACCAGCAGCCGGACCTACCTGCCATCCTGGAGATGCGGTTCGGGCGCGTCACGCCTCTCCGCTCCGCGCCGTGAAGGAGGAAGAGGAGGAGGAGGAGGGAGAGGAGGAAGAGGAGGAGGTCCCTGCAGAATCTCTCCTTCCTCCTCTCGGTCCGCAGTCTTCCTCTCCTCCAGTAGTAACCTGCTCCCTCCGACCCGGTTCTGTTGGCGTCGGTACCAACAGAACCGACTCAGGATGTTCCGATCCAAAAGGGCGGCTTGCCGTGTCTCCTCCTCTGTGACCCAGAGATGTTTATCCGACTGGACCCATTTCTCCAGAACTGACCCAAATAGATGTCTTAACGGAGGCCTCTGATTGGTCGAAACATTCACTATTAGCCTGATACCTGGTTCCGCCAGAACCGGCAGCCGGTCCAGAAACTGCTGCTGGAGTTCTGACTAAAACCAGGAGGACAGATCTACATCACCCAGATCTACACCGCCCAGATCTCCATCACCTGGTTGTAAATCCTGCTGCTGGATCAACACTATAAAACATTTTAAGTTTAACTTGAAAATGAACGTTCACCTGCTGCCTTGAAAAACGATTTAAAACAAAACAAGAAAATTGTTTTGGTTTTAACTCAGAAATTAAAGTTCAGGAAGTTGATTTAATTGTCAAGTTGTCTAAATATTAAGTTTATTAATCTTGAATTGTGAGTTTCAGCTTAATGCTGCAAATCAAACCAAATAATTATTTCACAATATGCCAGAAAAAAACTGACCCGAGCTAAAGGGCTCACAATATCAAGTTCAAATAATTATTTTACTTTATAACAACTTAAATTATTGTGATCTGATTTGTATTAATCACAACGAATTCTGCTCAAAACTTTTAATGAGCACAACATTCTCCTCAGGCTTTAAAACATTTGCATTCAAAGCTCTTCCGGCTCAGGATACAAAAACATGCCGCTAAGCATTCTGGGAAATAGTTCCCACTCTCTTTTCAGGTTTTTTTTTTTTGTGCTAAGCTAAAAATTAGTTTATTTGACAAAATGAATAAAAGTTCATTTATTATTGTATCTGTCACAGACTCACATTTAGGCTTGAAATCTAAAACTTGCTAAATTTATTTGACTTAAAGAGTAGAAGATAGAAGACGCAACTAAATGTGGCTCAAATGTTTTACAGTGAACCAAACATGAAGCAGCATTCAGCTTCTATGCACCACAGATCTGGAACAAACTTCCAGAAAACTGAAAAAGAGCCGAAACACTGACTTCCTTTAAATCCAGACTAAAACCAGCTGGTTGTTTGCTTTTGAAACATAATCAATGGTATATTGATTATTCCTGATTACCTTTTATTCCGTCTCTTCATCCTGCCAGAGATGCGACACTTCCCTCTGATTCCTAGTTGAAGGCGGCAAGTTCTGATGAACATTTAAAGAAAAGAAAAAAACAGAAGGCAGCGAATGATTTGAACCAACTGAAGAATCCAGAGGCATCGATCAAGAATTCTGCAACAAATTTAGACAATTTGACAAAGGAAACAATCAAATCTAACCCAACAAACCACAAAATAAATAAATATCTAAAATAAGTAACTCACTGACATCAAAAAGAATAACTAAAGCAAACCACAAAACAAATGATCAAAAATAACTAAAGATCCTGACAGTTTGATTGTTTTTATAAATGGTTTAACGTGTTTCATCCTGACAGGAATGAAAGATTTAAAGGCCGAAGAAAACGTATGTGATGGAGGACAGGAAGTGGATTTCTGCACTTCCTGTGGAGACGCTGCTCCTGCTTCTGTGTCCAACAATCATTAATAATTCAAGTTTCCACTGATTCAAATCTGAAGCTTCCAGATATTCAGCAGAAAAAAACTAATGGAAAATAAAGTCTTTGTTCTGAAAAAAGTATTTAGACAAAAATTCCCACCTAGTTTTAGTTTTTGTCTCCGTTTTTAAAAGCTTTAATAACTTCTAATACCTTTACTATTAGTACAGCATATTTAGAATAAAATAAAATAGAAATACTCTTTATTGTTGTACAATCTGACCATTAAAATGATGATAGTGTGAAAACTTTCAGTTCTGCTGTGAGACATAAAACATTTTTATTTGTGCAGAAAATTACAGAACAAACATCTGAGCTGAACTTCCGGATCAGAACCATGCAGGTCATTAATGTTCATAGCGTCGCATGCAGAATGACAAACAACCACAGCTCATTCCTTCTACACTGTTGACCTTTGACCTCCAGAGATGCAACTCAAGATAATCCCAACAAATTGGAAACCTCAAAAAACTAAAACTAAAAATTCAAAGTTACGGTAACGTTAGTGTGCAGGTCTGAGTTCGAAGTTTATTTGAGACCAGTTTGTACTTTAACTTGATCAAAACTAAAAATCTGCAGTCAGGAGTTCACCGTCAGACTCTATGAAAAACTGAAGAAATTAGATCGTTTGCTAAAATGTTCATATTGATCTCTGCTTGGCTGACATGCCAGGAATTTACAGAAAGTCTAGAAAAGCTGCAGGAAGCTGCTGTGACCCGGTTCACATCCAGCTGTTCCGATTCAGCAGATCCTCACTTTTCCTGCAGCTCTTCAGACGTTCGGTTTTCTAGATTGTTGCAGATGTTTTTACAGCTGGTTCATGAAAGGTTTGGTTCTCACGCTCATCCTGGCGGGTCCAATAACCGGACACATCCAGTTCAGACTGTGTGCAGGAATTTGAACCCAGAACCTTCTTGATCCAAGGCACTGCGTCTCTGCTGATCAGGATCAGTTTCATTTTACTCAATATATTTTGGTCTCCAGTCAAATATAATCATAAACTTTTACCTAAATGTGGAAAAACAGAAGAGATTGTTACCTGACAAAATGTTAAAACCTGCAGAGAAAATCAAATCTGGATGTTTGTGTTTGGAAAAGCAGCCAAGCTTCATTTTGGGTTTTCCATCCAGTAAATGTGGATTATTCTAAAGAACCCTACAACGTTTTTTATGCACTACATTAAATCATATTGGAATTTATTTAAAATGATTTCTGAATGTGGTTAACATTGAGAGATCACTTCATGTTTCAAAAAAACACAAATAACTGAACAAATAAACATCTTCTGTCATTCTGAGCTGGTTGTTCCACAAGGCAACGTCTTTGGTCTTCTTCCTTTCTACTGACATCTTTGTGCAGCTGAAAGAGAATCAACATCCTCACAATCACAGTTTCACATTGAGGAGACATTTATACAACAGGCAAAGTTTTCTTTGTTCATCCCGTCTGAACTGGGATGTTAAAGAGTTCGACTAGTTTAGTTTCACAAACGGTACAGGAAAATATTCTCATCATATACTGAGCTGGTAGCATCAGGTTTTTACCCATACTAGTTCACCAGCATCATTTTGCAGCCGTTTCTGTCCCACAAGCTACAGACACAACACCCAACGTGTTTGTGACAATATCTAAATTTTGTCTCACTCTCTGCTACATTCCAACATTTTAATGCTCAATCAGCTCTTCTACCCGGCGAAACAAAATGTTTCCTCAGCAACAAAGTCTGGATTTGTTGTGAATGTCAGGTTTGCATACATCCCCACTGCAAGACTTAGAAAATCAGAAGATCACAATTTTATTTTTCTCTGCTGGGAGAATAAAGCCGTTGGTCAGAGGCAATTTCTAAAGAAGAACCCTGGCAGAAGACAATCACAGGAAGCTGAAGAAACCCTGCTGGCTTGTTTTGAGGCTACTGATTGGATCGCTCTCTGCCAGCCCCACATCAGAGCCATGACTGATATGAACCTGGGTGGACGGCAGAGAGAATGACAAACCCTGGATCAGCAGGGACCTGAAGGAACCAAGGAGCCTTTAGGGCCGAGACGCTGAGGAGGAAACAAGCAGCCGCAGTCCAGATGAGACAGAAGGATTAGGGGTTAAGGGTTAGGGTTAGCCTAAGCAATAATCTGGAGAAGAAACTGCAGAGGAACCAAATGAGACAATCAGGAAGGAAGAGGATCAGATGGATGGGTTGTTCCAACGACTGGAGACCTGTTGCCATGACGACCCACAGCAGTCCGACTCCCGTCATCTCCAGAAATACTCAGATTACTCTGCAGCTGCCAGGGGTCAGAAAGGTCAAAGGTCAAACCCTGTTTCCATCACAGCAGAGGATTATAGAACCCCCAGGGTTCATCTGGACCAGGACCGGAACCAGGACCAGGACCAGAACCAGGACCGGAACCAGGACCAGCACCATTACCAGAACCAGGACCAGGACAGGAACCAGGACCAGAACCTGAACCAGGACCATTACCTGAACCAGAACCAGGACCAGGACAGAAACCAAGACCAGAACCTGAACCAGGACCATTACCTGAACCAGAACCAGGACCAGGACCGGAACCAGTACCAGGGCCAGGACCGGAACCAGTACCAGGACCAGGACCGGAACCAGTACCAGGGCCAGGACCGGAACCAGTACCAGGACCAGGACCGGAACCAGGACCTGAACTAGGAGAGACTTAACAACCTGATTAAGAACCTGGTTCTGCTCTGGTTCTGTTGGACCTCTGTAGTGTGCATTTCATTTCTCTTTGGGATTAAAGGAATATTTTGGAGCTGAATTAAATCAGAGCTACTTTTCCAGCCAGTTTTCCCCCATCATCATCATCATCATCATCAAAATATCAAAGCTTTATTAAACTGAATCCCGTGAACAGTCTCTTACAC
This sequence comes from Poecilia formosa, assembly GCF_000485575.1. Taxonomy (NCBI): domain Eukaryota; kingdom Metazoa; phylum Chordata; class Actinopteri; order Cyprinodontiformes; family Poeciliidae; genus Poecilia; species Poecilia formosa. The sequence goes on from NW_006800533.1 coordinate 48,518, forward strand.
AAATCTGTGCTAAAATATCAGAACATTTAAAGCCACTTTGGTATTACCACAGTGTAATCAGTTAAATAAGCTCCACGTTTCACTGCTACATTGGCTGCTGCACGACTACAAACAGAAATGTAAGTTTTGTCACTTTACAAAGGAATTATTAGAGAAAATAAAGCTGACTGCATCAGATCTTTTCTTGCTGGTCAATAACATCAGTCATTAGATAAAAACACAAGAAGCATCAAGCAGACTGAAGCAGAGTCAAAGGATGAAGAAAACGTTAAAGTTCTCCTCGTTACAGTTTCTAGTTGTCTGAGCTTCTCAGTATGTGCAAAATGTTACTTTAGTTCAGGAAGAGATAATAAAGACCTAAATACAAGTGATGTGTCTGGAATGTCAGTAATAAATCATTCATTTATCGGCTCTGATGCTCAGTGGAAAGACCTTCCCTCACATCACCAATGGATTCAGCGCCTAAACACTTCCCATCAGAACCAAACAGAACCAAACAGAAGATTCTTCTCTTCTGCAGAGGAAGTTGCACCGCCCCCTGGTGGATGCTACAGAGAACTGTTAGCTTGATTTGCAATTTGCAGAAGATTGAAACATGAGAGTTTCCAGAAAGTTGCCAACGTGTGGACAGGTTGCTCTTCTTTGGGATGAACTAACTGGAGGGAGAGGAGAACATTTTACAACATCTGGGTTTGATGCTTTCTGGAGGAATTCAATCTGCAGAAAGAGGAAAAGTTTGACCTGAAACTTGACATTTAAACAACCAACTTTAGCAAGTTTTCTGTGAAAAATCTGCATGTCATTATAGTTCAAGTTATTATTATTAAACCATTGTTTAAAATTATATGCAAACCTAAAAATCCAGATTTATGATCCAGATTCCTCAATCTGGAAAAAAGGAACAGTTTGGCTGAAGTTCTGATGTGTGTTTGAGGACGGGAACGTTCTCCACTCAGCTGACATTTACCTCAACTTTCCAGTTTGTACTCAGTCAAGGTGAAAGTGGCTCATATCTATTGTTTGAGTCGGTCATCAGACAAGCTTCATGTTAACTGATAAACTTTGAAACTTTGCTTCTTGTGTGAGATTTAGTTTTGATAAAATCAGGACCAATTTAAAAAGCCTCTAATTAATTACATTTTCAAAGGCATCCCACCGTTCTAACATCATGATATTTTTCTGCAGGAGTTCTCAGTCAGTTCACACATCTAACACGTTGCTCTAATGCTAGCTGTGGAATAAAAGTGGATCATAGTGGTGGATCTGCAAAGACCAGAGCTGAGTGACCTGCTGACCTCCAGGAACAACAACCAGTCTTTCCTCCACTCTGACGTCTGTGCAGTGTTGCATCATGGAGACATCATGGATGGATGAGAGCCAGCCAACAGGTTCCCACAGCATGCCGTGAGGTCACTTCCTGTTAGACCTCAGGCCCTGGTAAAACTGGGGACAACCAGAACCAAAATGGCCACCACAGCGACCGCCGCCACTGCCATGTTCCAGCCTTCAGAGTCGCTTTTCTGGAAACAAAAAAGAGAGAGTCATGTTAGAAGGATCTGTGAAGGAGGATCACCATCACTTCACGCTCCTGACAGCAGGTCTTCTGCTGAGTCGCTGTTGGTGAAAATAGATGATCCTGGTGAGAAATCAGCCCCAGACTGAGACGAACCAGTTTCTATGAAACCATGCTGATACTTAACAAGGAGACGGTTCCTGCACTGAGTTCTCCATCCCAACAACCAATCACACACCTGGAGGTCGTGACCATAGCCACTGAAGACAGCAGGGCTGAACATCTGAAAGATCAACCAAAAACTGTCTTCATGCTGTCAGAGGCCTGATGACGGGGGAGGGGAATAAATCAAGTTCAAAATGACCAAAACAAAAGATTAGGCACGTTTTATTTTGCTTCATCTTTAAATGAAAGGAGCATTGATGGATTACTAGTTCATCCCTTCAATCTTAACACTTTCCCAGAATAACCATTTTTCAGACAGTAAACTCATCACTTTCCATCATAAGTCATCCAGAGGAGGTTTGCACCCCTTAACTGCCATCCCCAAAACACTTAAACCTTATCCAAAGGGCACATGAGGACACTGGCGCCATCATGACAGTTACAGGGTTACAGTCTGAAAACCAATGGAACCAATGCAGCCTTAAAATGTCCTAAGATGACATTCTTTCCAATGACCAGCAGGGGAAGTATGCAGACTGCCAAGGATCTCTGACAGTCTACATACTGGTCTAATTTGGGGGATCCTGCTATGATTCCACCTTCTGCTCTCACAACTGGACCACAACCAAAGCAAAGTCAGCAAAGTCCTGACAGAAGCTTCGCCAACATGGAGCCACAGTCACGATGGTGTTGTAACCTGAACATGAAACCAGTGAGGCCAGTTCACCAGAGCTTTATCTTCCCAGGTCAGAAGCTCCTCTAGAAAGTTCTGGATCTACCTCCTGGTGTAGATCCATCTTAGTCAAATGAACAGAACATCCAGTTCATGTGAACCATTCTCCTCTGTAGAGAAGAAAGTGTTTGAAGGGCTGATCCACTAACTAAAGATCACCGCTGATGATGTCACACCTCTGCATACTGAGCTTCATCCAGAAATGATGACATCATGATATGAAACCACTAGAAGCTCATCATAATCTCTCAGCCAGAGTAAGGAGCTCACTCTGTTCTTGATGCTCCATGAAGACTCTGCACCTTCCTCATGAGGCTGTTGGGTCTCTGCCCACAGTGAAGTCAGCCATACCCAACTAAAGCTACTGACAAAAGATGATGATGGTGAAACTGTAAACTGCCTCCAACCCCGTTTTACGAAAAGGTAACATCAGATTGCATACTTCAGTTTAATGGAAGTTATCTTTGCTTAGAAAAGCTCCTTCTATCCTTTAACTGGCTGGAAACATGGCTTTCTACTGGAGACGAGACACGGTGTTCTTCTTTCTACGACATTTATTCAGACTCATTTCTCATGATATCAGTGCTGAGCATGTCTGAATGACACACAGAGATCAGGAGCATCAGGTTTCATCTCCACTAGCTGCACTAAGGTGCTCTGAGCAGGTTCTCGTTTATCAGCCATTCTTGGCTGCAGAAAGAAGCAAAGCCATGGCCATACCTGGTCCCTTAGGACGCCAGCTCCTCCCACCAGCACCAAATCAACGCCACTATAACAATCAATCCTATGAAGGGGATGGAGAGAACGGGGGGCTCTGAAGGACGGGTGCAGTTCTGGGAAGAAGACAGGGTGGGGTGTAGAGGGAGGAGGGGAGAGGAGAAAATAAAAGCAGAAAATAATCTAAGTACTAACATGAGAAGGTGTGACAGGGAGAATATCGACAGGGAGTAAATAAAATGTGACTGGATGAACAGAGAGAGAGAGATTTAAAGACTGGTAGGTCGAGTATAACAGAATTTTATAGTTAACAGTATAAAATTCATAGTAAACAGATCTGATGATGCTCAGTCGAACACATGCAGACAAACAGATGGACAAGAGACAACTGAAGCATGCTCAAAGGCAAAATGCTCAGCCAACATGCTAACGCTATGTCACTGTGATGGTCAAAGGAGCATCTGTAGGGTCACAGTGGGGTCATGAAGAGTTGGATGGACTGGTTTACCCACCATGAGCCACAGAGTTAGAACAAAATAAGGGAACACTTCAATAAAGAAGGATGAAGGTGGAAATAAGTTGCTATCTAAAACTCCCCAACCAAACCAAGAACAGGTCCAAGACCAAGAACCTGACATTTGCTTTTGCTCAGAAGGTGCTTCGTGTTTTACCTGCAGGGGGAGCCAAAGACATTAAATTACAGCTACATGTTCAAATGCTAGAACTAGGAGGCTGAGGAGATAAAATCCCTTCATGTTTGGACTTAGAACCGCCTGTCATGAGGAACAACCCAGGACAGGTACCTAGCTACCAAGGGTTAGCATTAGAACTGATGAAGTACTGTCCAGTAGCTTTGATCTGCAGCCCTGGAAACAGGACTAAGAAATCTGGGATCCTGAGGCTCCAATGTGAGAATCACAAATGTAAAAGGTCTTACACAAAGTTTTCCTCAAGTTACGAGTTCAGATTCTCAAGAGTAGGTAAAAAAACTGTTACAATGTCTTTTATATCAAATGATGTGAATCTCTGCACTGAGGTCAACAAGATGAGAAAAGTGAAGTTCTACCAGAGGCAAAAACTTCAACCTACACACCAAGATGAGAACCAAAGACGAGTGAAGGTCCAACTGTCAGTCATGAAACGTTTAAATGTTCGCCACAGACGGAGACACCCCCAATCTGTTCACTGTGAAGGTAATGATATTGTCTTTGTGCCATATGTTGTTTCTGTGATCCTAAACGGGCTAAACATCAGGAAGGAACCAGACCAGCTTTCAGATTAAAACGATGGAGTGGATGGTTGCCCTCAGGATCCTGATCCACCACAATAGAAAAGCAGTGTGACTGAACTCTCATGAACATTCAAATCTCTCATGCAATGACTGGTAGCTAGGGCCACGGAATTGTTTTTCAGATCTGGTGAAACAGGCTGTGGCCGTACTGGGTTGATCTTTTGCTTACTACAATCCCCATACTCATGAGCCCTTGAGCAAACGTTTGGGTCATGTGATACCCTCTCTGTAACCATAAAACCTTTTCGGTTCAAGTTCAAACCAACTTCAGTTTTAATACTTCAGCCTCTTAAGGCAGCTGAAGTCCTGGTGAGTGTTGGATGTTTCCAGGTCAAAGTTCATCCCAGCTCCAGCTCAGACTGCTGTTCACATGAGGTTCAGCTACACAGTGACCCAACGTGACCCCAGGCGGTTCCTCGTCAACATGTAGACGGTCTCCATCAGTCAGTTTAGCAGACACCGAGGCAGACACATGGAGAAAACAAATGTTCTCAAAAATGTTAAGAAGCTTGCAACTAAAAGTTTAAAGGTCTGCTGCAGAGTTATCAGCCAGCATGCACACACATGGACAGTAGTCATGACAACAGAGGGCTGGACTCTCAAGGCATCCGAGGTTTCACCGAGCAGATCTTTGTTCTTACCTTGGAGGGAACCTGGTGTTCCTCACTGACTACTTCAGAAACCCTAAGCTGTCTGACTTTCAAGGCAGGACCACCCAGCTCCCACTGACCTTCTGACCTCTTACCTGCAACTTTTGTCCCAGCAGCTCCTGCAGCTCCTCCTTGCAGCTCTGCAGCTGCAGCTGGAGAGCTGCTCGCTCCCGCTGGCTGCCTTCATGCAGCTGCTGCAGCTCCTCCAGCTCCGTCTTCAGACCTTCACACTGACACAGGGAACATCCACGCCTGGTGTTCATCAGACAGCAGTGGCAGGCTGGCATTAATGACACCATAACTTACAACTGAGTTTAACCACTGGATAAAAAGCAACCAGCTGATCCCGAAAATAGCAAACGTTTATAAGAATCTACTGAAAACCAGAGAGCAGGAAGCAACGGGAGCTAAACCCGATACCTCCAGCTGGACCTTGAGAGCCAACTCCTCTGCCATTCTCAGCTGGACCTTCAGGGTCCTGATTTCATCCTGGACTGCTGACGAGTCCAGACTCTGCAGTTCGGATCTGGACTGGGACAGAGTGATGTAGGAATCTGCCTTTAGCTGATCGTCATCCTCAGTTTGGCCCTCAGCTCTGACTTCCAGGTACGAGTCACCGCACCTGAGACAACCAGGGAAGAAGTATGAGAACATTCAGCTGATCCAGTCCTTCACCACCTACCAGAACCAGCAGCAACGTTTCAGTCTTAGTGCTGAACACTGGACCGGAACCACTCACATGTCTCGTTGCTGCTGCAGTTGTTCCAACTTGTTGATCAACTCTGTGTTGTTGCTGCTCAGAGTCTGACGCTCATTGGTCAGAGAAATTAACTCTTCCTGCAGCTGAGTCACATCACCTGAACACACCACCGCCCATCAATCAGCAGATTCCTGACTGGTCCAGACATGAGGCTGCGTTGCTAGTCTGTGTTGCTAGGTTACCTGACCGGGCCGTGCGGTGGCTCTTCATGCTCAGCTCGGCTCTCAGCGAGGTGACCTCCAGCTCGTACTCGTCTGCCGTGGCGTGCAGGCGCTGCAGCTCCACCCGCAGGCGGCAGAGCTCCTCCTGCAGGGAGGCGATGTCGTTCTCCCTCTCTGCCGCTGCCTCCTCGGCCGCCTGCTGCAGCACCAACACCTCCTCCTGAGCAGAGCGCAGCTCCTGCTGGACCTCCACCAGCTCGCTCTCCTTCTCCTCCTCCAGGCTGCTCATCTCCTCCTGCGCCGACCGAAGCTGAGCTGCAACAACCAAACAGAGAGAGACATGACTCAGCCAGTCAGAGCCAAAACCAGCCAGGCAGCGCCCACACGGTCAGAACCGGGTCAGAACCAAACCTGGTTGGTTAGGTTTCAGAACCGGGTTCTGACCCAACCAAACTGGTTGGTTTAAACTGATTCTGAACCAGAACCAGTTCAGTTCTGGTTCAGAACCAGTCCAGAACATCTCGTTTCTTTTGCGGTTCTAGTCCAGTAGAATCGGTGTGTGGCTTCCTCCACCTTGCAGCCTCTGGATCTGCCGGGTGAAGCTCTCCGCCTGATGGGCGCTCGCCAGCCGCTCCTCATCTAGCAGACCTTTGGAGGAAAAGCAGGTCAACTAGAGGTCAACAAGGTTTTAAAAAAGCGCACATTGAATATGGGTCGGTGGTGTTGCTATGACAACAGGTGACCAATCCTGCCTCACCTTGCATCTCCATGAAGCTCTCCTCATGTCGCTGAGAAACCTCTCGAGTCTCATCCAGCTCCAGGAGAAGTTGCAGCACCTGAGCTCTAAGCTCCTCCAGCTCCTCCTCCTCTCCCTGATCGTCATCTTCAGACTCCCTCTCCTTCACTTCCATCTCTTCCTCCTGCTGGCCCTTCTCTCCATCTCCCTCAGGCTCCTCCTTCTCCTCCATGGACTCCCTCTCCTTGGCCGTCAGGGCCAGCCTGCTGGGTTTGTCCTCCCTCAGCTCACACAGCTCATCTGCAGACAGTCACACAAGGAGTTCCTGAACTGCTGCAGCAGCTTCCTGGCTCCAAGCATCAGGCAACTGAAGAACCAGCCTAAGGAGTCTGTCCTCTGGCTCCCTCTGCTGGTGAAAACTCAGTACCACAGAAATGAATAAATCAATCCATCAATCATGAAAACAATTTTAAATGTTTCAAAACTCAAGATTGGGAAAACGGCAGCATGAAGTCATGATTCCTGCATTTCCTGGAAGAAAGACTAAAACGTTAGAGCTGCAGGGTCCTTCATCATCACCTTCATCACCTTCATCATCACCTTCATCATCACCACCATTACCATGTTGGGGATGAAGACCGTACAGTGGCTCTGAGGACAACTGGATGTTTGATGATGGTTTGGGAGGACCAGACGGCCGAACAAACTCCTGGAGAATTCCCCTCCAGAACCGCCCAGAGAACCCGTCCAGACTCGCAGCCGCATGAACACTGACTGATGCTTTCCTAACAGAACTACCAGAACATCTTCATCACTGACCAGATGGGTCCAGCACCTCCTCAATGACGGGCGGCAGCCGGAAGCCGTCCATGATGCGACCGATGCAGGAGGAGCTGCTTCTGACGCTGCAGAGTGTTGGAGGGGAGGTCGGAGGTCAGGTCAAGCTCTGGACAGAGAGAGACGCAGTACCTCCTTCATCCTGCAGGGGCCTCAAGAAAACTGAGGAGGGAGGCAGAGACGGGTGATCAGAGACAGGAGGACGGCAGCAGTCCAATCTGCAGCAGAGCAGCAAGGAGATCATTAAATATTTGATCATTTTTATGCATATTTTATGGATTTTCTGACAATGTCTCAATCTGAACATCCAGAGCAAAAATACTAAAGCAGGTAAACATTTTCTGAGATCTGAACATTTTTCATAAAATCAGATCTGGAGACCAAGGGACGCAGATCCTGACCTCTGACCTCAGGGTGTTCTACACCAATCGTCTGGTCCAGAGGAGAAGACGACATCTTTACTGTCATCGTCTCTTTGACCAGAATCAGTTCCGGTGGGTCAACAGGTGGACCGGTTAACACCAGAAACAGAATTCATCCTTCATGTTTCACTGCAAAAGATGTTCATGCGGACCCACTGACCTCAGAACCGACCAGAACATCCAGAACCAGAACATCTCGTTTCTTTTGCTGTTTTTCTGTTTTCATTGTTTTTAGTTTCATGATCATAAATGTGGAACTGCTCCTTTAATGTGCTGCAGCAGCTGAACCTGCTGCATCAGGCGATGAAAACGTACCTGATGAAGAGCTGCTTCTTTCTGCTTCTCTCTGGATTACTGCAGTCCTCTTCCTCCTCCTCCTCCTCTTCCTCGATGTCCTATATTTCCCCCTCAGTGTCCGCTCCGCCTGCGATGCCGACTGACGTCACTCGATGCTTCCGACACTCGCCGCTCATGACGGGAATACAGAGCGGAGCTGCAAGACGCAACATTTAACTGTTTCCTGCCAGGAACTCTTCTTACTCCTCACAGACTCCTCTTCCTCTTCTCCCTCCTTTTCCTCCAAGCTTCCCGATCAGCTGAGGTCTGATGAATCGCTGCAGGGGAGCCTTCCGTTCGCAGAGTCGAGAGAACGAGACCCGGTTCAGAGCTGCTCCGTGTCCATCTCTGCTGGAAACCGCAGTCGCCTCCATCCGTCTGGAACGGTTGCTAGGCAACAGAGACTTCCAAGCTGAGAAACAGAGAAATAGTCAGCCAGTCAGATAGTCAGTCTGGGTTATTCAGGTCCATCAAAACTCTCCAAAACCTCCTGTGATCCGGTTCGGTTCTTCTCTGCAGCCCTTTGCCTCTAATCCAGGAAGTCGAGCCTAAATTCCAGACTAAAATCAAGAGGGATTAGTGAGAAATTGCGACATGTTTGCTGCTTACAGGAAGATGCTGATCTAGAGGATCACATCATCTGCTTCCCATTGGAAACTTCCTGCTTCCCTTTGGGAACTTCCTGCTTCCCTTTGGGAACTTCCCGCTTCCTTTTGGGAACTTCCCAGTTCTTCTGACTTGTTTCTGTTTTCCATTCCCAGCCCAACTGATCGTGACGGATCCTTCGTCTCTCCTGGAGGTTTGATGGATCTGATTTAGTCTCTTGACTTGCAGCTTCTCCTGTTTTATTACATTTTAAACCTAAAATTATTCTTTTCACTGAGGTTTCAGGTTTTTTTCTTCAGTTTAAATCCTTGAAGCGCTTCATTTTCTAGTTATCAGGGTGTGAATGTGAAGCACTTTGGGTCCTTTGAACCTGATAAGGTGCGACGCGAGTACCGGCCATCAGAAATGACGTGATCCGGTCCGGGAGTTTATTATTACCAGAGGTGAAGAGTAACGACTTACATTTACTTGAGTTAAATTTTTTGGGTCCTCCACTTATTACTAAAAATTAATACATCATAACACAAGGTCAACCTTCTTTGATTCTTTCTAATGTCTAAGCGAGAAACGCTGCTGCAGTCACTAACGTGGTCCTCTGTCACCCTGTGCTTCCTCAGGGGCAGAGCAGCTGAGTTGATGACTGCTGTCTGCTTTTAGTATTTTGACGTAATCTGAAACATTTGAAAAAAAAGGCTTTAAATGAGAAGACATCAGGTTAAAAAACTCTGTCAAGTTCAATACATGAATACAAATTATAATTGATTCCAGGTAAAAAGTGGAGATGATGGTCTGCTGCTTGTTTAATGTTTGGTTGAATAAGTCGAATTGTTCAAGGAGTTATTTAATGAAACTTTGACCTCATCTATGATTGTAAAACTTTTATATTAATGGGAAGCTGCAGGTTTAAAAGCTGAAAAGTTTCTGGTTAAAATACATTCAGCATTTTCCATTTCTATCATATTTTTCATAACTTCAAACAATCATGTTTATCTTGTGTTCCAGTCCAACTCTAGGTCCTGTTCAGAGACGTTTTTATGCAGTGGCTTAGTCAAAGTCCAGACTCAGACTGATTTTAGTAGGACCTTCAGAGAGCAGAGCGGAGGTAAAGTGAACCTCAGTTTCTCCACAGCCTCAGTTGGCTCTAAATGAAGCTGCAGCTCCTGACCAGCAGGTGGCAGCAGAGGAGCAGAAAGCTTTTCATCTGCTTATTCATTTAAATTCAACATAATTTATTCACAGATGTGGATTCTGATTAAATGTTTTTGATCTAAACAAGTGAGTTTAGTCCAAGTTATTATTTAGTAAATTGTAACTGAATGGTAGTAATGTCTGGCAGATTTCAGGCTGAGCAACACTCTGCAGAAGTTGAAGCTCATCTCAGTTTCTCCTCCTCTGACCATCTTCACGTCTGGAGACAATCAGAAAACATTTGGAGCCGTTCCGCCTCTCAGCAGGCAGCGGATCAACAACGCCTGACGTGAAGGAAGTGGTTTCATTTCTAAAGCACAGTGATGAAGGAGAACAAAGATGGCTGCTCTCTGCTGTACTTGATGGAAAGTCATGTGACCAGGTCCTCAGACTCCTGGATGTAGAGTGAGAAGCAGCAGCTTTATCTCTGCTCGTCAGATCCAAGCCTTCGTTCTCCTCCAACCTTCTGACTCCATCAGATGGAGATCTGGAGAACCTGCTCACAGCTCCAGGTACGAGAACATGAGCTGCTACCCGAGGAGTCCTGTCCGTTAGAAGATCCACTTCCTGTTTACTGAATCTGAATTTAAATTCACAAATTTCATACTTCTAAACCTCATTTGTGGACAATGGGAGCCGATCTTCCTCTCCTGGTTCCATCACTCTCCCTATGAGTCCACGTCAAAACCAGTGACTGGATCAATATTATTAGAACTGCAATCATCATCGTTTTATAGACTGTTTTGTTGTTTTATTTTTTTTATAAAACCCCTTTTAATCGTTTGATAGCATCAATCTGTGGTCCAGTGGTTCAGAAGGACAGCAGCCATCTCCCTCCAGAAACCCAACTCTGGATTAATCCTCATCAAACCTTTGAGGTAGAATGGGTTCTCTTGATGGGTCCCTGCAGGCAGTAAACCCAGAGGAAACACCAACTGAACCTGCTGACCTTCCTCGTCCTGTTGCTGATGGTCAACCTGCTCAGTGACCCCTTCCATCGGCCCTGCAGAGAGGATGGATAAATATGGCCTCCATTAGGAAAGAAATGAAATGTGTGAGCAGCTCGTGTTGAACCTCATTAGTCCAGCTTCACTCTATAATCCGTTATTTAAATGAAGCGGCAGGCTTTTCCAGCAAAGCAGCAGTTTAACAAAAGTGTTGCAGCGTCTTTGGTAGGTTTAGTTAAACTGGGGAGTTTTTCTTCTCCAGACTCAGTTTGGTCATGAATTATTTATGAAACATGCGTCCAGCAGGATGAATGAGGATAAAAGAGCATTTCTGCAGCTTCCTCTCACAAATGCTAATAACACAGACTGATTAGCATGCGCAGCATCCTCCTCGCCTCTCAGCTCATTATGAGACTCAGAACAATCAGGTCTGGTCCTCCAGCCACTGGAGCAGAGGTCACAGAGGTCACACCAGTTGATCTCACAGGGAGATGTTGCACCACCCCACCTGACCACATCTTTGTCCCAAAAACCTCTCCAGATCTCCAACAGCGAGGGAGCCTCCATGTCTCCATGTCTGCCTCGCTGGTCCCGGCCCAGTTCAGCCAGTACACACACTGGACTCGGTCTTGTCCTAAAGATGCTCCGGTTTGTGGATGAAGGTTCCCTCCATGTGAGAAACACTCCTGAAGAATATTGGAAGTTTTAAGGAACCAAGACGAACCTCAGGTCCGGAAGAGCCACATAGGCCCACAGAGACCTTTGGACCTGGACCAGACAACCAGAGGACCAGCAGGACCCTCACCCCACCAGACCCGTGTCTCAGAACCAACCCGTTTGGGGTTAAAAGGAATCAGCAGAGCCTACAAAGTTCTACTGGACCTTAGTCTGGTTCTGCTGAGCACTCCTGACTTCAGACAGACTGGACTTCAGGAACATCTCAGTGCCTGACCTTAGGTCGGAACCAGAGGTCCCCAACCCAGCCCTCCATGTTTCTGGTGTCTTCCTGCTGCTGCAGCCCCTGGAGGATAAAGGAGGTACTGCAGGTGTAACATCTAAAGCAGGACGAAGGGTTCACGGCTAACTGGGGCACCTCTGGTCTACACTACGGTGTCCCTCAGGGCTCAAGCTTAGGTCCAATTGTCTTAATACTGCCGCTGGGTGACATCAGCTCTATGCTGATCACACTCTGCTCTTTACTCCCCAGATGACCTCTGACCCGCTGAAGGAGATTTTACATATCAAGTCAAATTTTCTTTGTTTTTAGGTTTCAGTCCCGGGTTGGAACTCGAACTCAGGACAAAGCAGCAGTGCTAACAACTGTGGATTCCCAATTAATTCACTCACCTGTGATGAGGTGATGGTTGTGGTGGTTCTGGTTCCAGCAGCAGAGGAGGAAGATCCAGCTGGATTGATGAAGAGGAGGCAGTCTTCATCGCTGCTGACTGCCAGCCAATCACAGCGCAGCAGAGAGAGAGGGAGTGAGGAAGAGGAGGAAGGCTTTGGATGCTGAATCTTTTTATAGAAGCAGAAAGTTATTCAGCGGAGTCGGGAGCAGCTACAGGTGGAGGACGGACGGAGTGGACAGGATGGACATGAGAGACAGGAAATAAAAACAGAAGAGGAGGAAGAGGCGGAGGGGAAGCTCTGAAACTGTGAGTTTGACTCGTCTTTCTCTACGTTTTGTTGGTTCTCCTTCTACTGAAATATTAAAATGACTTTCATTCAATCAAAGCCAGGACCGACTGGTCTGCAGCAGAACTTTATGAAGTTCTGACCTGGCCAACCATGTTAGAACCAGGAGGTCCAGAAAGACAGACAGAGGACTGTCTCTGCCTCCAGGATTATTGTTGTCTTTTATGGATTATGGAAAATGTTTTTATTTGTTCTTATTTATTATCTTTAAGTTTTTAGTTTTACTGGCAAACGGCAAGAAACGTAACTCTGATTCCTCGAATGTCTGATGCGGGTTCTGTTAGCTGATCCAAGCTGGGTCCCAAGCACAATAGAACCTTTAGAACATGCTGAAGGATCAAACTGCTGCAGGGGCCTAGTCAAAGTCCAGATATCAGCCTGGTTGAAACGATAGGACATTCAGAAACGTCTGGAGTCGACCCGCTTCCAAAGCAGTGAGTCGGGGGGATTGGTCTCTGATTGGCCGGTTGGTCGGAGTTTTGGGTTCTGCTCTTTCCGTCTCTGCGGGCTGATTTTTAATGTAAATTCATGTCATGCTGGAGACTTTTATTGTGAAAGGATGACCTCCCTCAGCTCAGCTCCTCCTCATCAGATCACAGCAGATGTGACAGATGTGCTCCTAATTTATATTAATGAAAAGATTATGGATTATAAGCACACCTCAGTGTCATGTGACCTCATCATAACCTGATGACCTCATTGCTTCATTATGTCACTTCCTGTTGCTCCACATAAGATCCAAATCTGCCATGATGGTCCTGCTGAAACCTGGAGAACACCTGCTGAGGCTCCGCCCCCGCTGTCTTCCACGCTCTGATTAGCATGATCGCTTCACATGGAGGGAACCGCCTTCACGCCTGTTGCTATGGTTACTGACTCAACATGTCAGAGGAAACAAAAAGGAGGTGTTGCAGTGCCAGGTGGGCTGCAGTGCCTCCTAGTTACCGAGTTTCATGAGACGACCCTCGGTGGACCAGCTGGTCCGGGTCAGAGGTTCTGACCCAGACGACACCACGAGGTAGTCCAGCTCAGGCAGTTCTTCCTTCAAACATGTCTCAAGGTATCCAGTCGCCTCATGCTGGTTCCCAAATGACTATCGTTCTCTGGACTTTGACTAGACCATTCTATTGTTAATCTGCTGCTGTGTTTGGATCACGGTTGTTGTTGACCCAGTTTGGACCGAGCCTCAGCTGATGGACACTCATTGACTTCTTCAGCTGCTCCCGGCATCCAGACTGGTTCAGGGTCATGACCTCTGACCTGCTAAACTTGTGTGGGTGAAGCTTTGAGGTTTCTGGTTATTCCTCTGAGCCATTACTTTAGCTGGGTATCAGTGAGGTGAGCTCCCTTCCTCTATCATTCTCTTGCTAACCCTCCAACCCCTCTGACTCAATGTTCTCCAGATGAAAGCTACAGGCCAACCCTAAGCCAGCTCTCCATCATGGAAAATGTGACACCTGGCAGCCCTGCAGGAGAGGCTCGCACGAGGGACTACAACTACCTGGCCCTGGTTTTTGGTGTCCTGTTGATCCTCATCATCATCCTGGGAAACGTCCTGGTGTGTCTGAGCGTGCTCACAGAGCGCTCTCTGAAGACCGCCACCAACTACTTCATCATCAGCCTGGCGGTGGCCGACCTGCTGCTGGCCGTGCTCGTGCTACCGCTCTACGTCTACTCTGAGGTCAGTCAGGTGTTCGGAGGTGGAGAGGTGATGATGTTCATGAGGAACCGACCGTGACTGTGAACTGTGACTGTTCGTAGTTCCTGGGAGGAACCTGGACTCTGAGCACCTCCATCTGTGACGCTCTGATGACCATGGATGTAATGCTCTGCACTGCCTCCATCTTGAACTTGTGTGCCATCAGCGTAGACCGGTAAGTTTCTCCTGGAACCCTCCAACCCCATCGTCCTTCATGTTACGCAACATATTCTCTTATCTGAAGCAGGGTGACAGGGAAGACAGAAGGTCATGGGAGTGAAGGTTCAAGAAGAGTTTGTCTCTTCCGATAGAAAGGTTGTCAGGTAACACCTACTGTGTTTTGGACTGTGGACCTGCAGACTACAGAGGATGTCCAAGCTCACACCAATACCTCCTACAAATGACCAAATGAAAAGCTGTTCTCACATTTTCAGGACAAGTTTGAGCTCATTTGCTCTCCAGGTTAAACTCATTCAAGTCTGATCTCTGTCATTGGTTCTGGTTGAGGTGTTCATGGCCTAGTTCTCAAGGTGTGGTAGAAAGGAGAGAGGCTGTTTTTGGAACCTGAGGGCCTAAACCCTAGAGTAACCCTGCCTGCTGTCTTCTTGTCCAAGGTTAGTCTCTGCCCTAAGTGAAGGAGTTCAGGTGTTTTGCTGTCTTGGTTCTGAGTGGCAGAACAGAGCAGGAGATCAATAGATGGATTAGGGTTTCTTCCACAGTAATGAAGATGTTGTTCAAGGATGTAGTGGTGGAAACCTGCGCTGAAAGGTAACACTCTAGTATCTTGTCTATCTAGTTCCTACCCTGACTCATCCTTATGGGATATGGAAGAGGCCAGAACCCAGGCCTCATTGGGCGGACTAAAAATCCCTTCTGGACTTGGAACACTTTGGGAACCCGCAAGCAGAAGTTAGGGAGTCCAAAGCCGTCTTCTGGATTCCCCTGACCTCGTACAAGTAGAAGACAGACAGACGGACAGACAGACGGATGGACAGACAGACAGATGGACTCTGGATATGATTCTTGCATCAAACAGCACAACTTCCATCTCTTTGGTTATGATGCTGCTTCTAATTGCTGCCTTCTTTATAGACCTAATTAGCAGCTGCCTGGCACCAATCATCATTAACATTTTCAGACAGAAGCCTTCAGGTTTAATGGAAACATTTCCATTTAAATGATCATCACCCTCTACA
This sequence comes from Poecilia formosa, assembly GCF_000485575.1. NCBI lineage: Eukaryota > Metazoa > Chordata > Actinopteri > Cyprinodontiformes > Poeciliidae > Poecilia > Poecilia formosa. The sequence continues at coordinate 64,170 of NW_006800533.1, forward strand.
GATCTTTACTGGAACTTCATTATCCAGAATGATTAAACTAAAAGCTCCAACCATTAAACATGTTACTAGAGAGATCACATTGATGCTCACGGGACAAAAAAATGTACTTTTCTCATCCATTCTCCATGGTAATAAATGAAACTGCAGCTCGATATGGAGATAACGGATTCTTTTCTGGTCCTCCAGTTTGATGAGTGAAAATGGGTCCAATTAACAACTTTCAAAGTGTTAAAAATGTAATAAAAGACCTCAGTGAATCAAACATGGCTGAGACCACACATATATATTTTTAGGACAGAGGGTGAGAAGCTATATTTGAAGCCTACCAGCTGAGCAGAGGCTGTCGCTTGGCACATGACTAAATGTTTCTGCAGCTCTGAAAGGCAGAGAGAGTATGGCAAGCCATTTTAACATAAATTCTGTTTCGTCTGACTGTCCGAAATTACATTCTAGATATCTAAAAATGCATTTTGACTAGACAAAACTACATTTTGACTATCCGGAATGGTAATTTAAGATATCTGTATTTACATTCTGACTAGTAAGAATAATAATTCAAGATATCTTCAATTACATTTTGACTAGTCAAAATTCCTTTCAATATATCTCAAATGACGTCACTGGATCTGTCATTTGACGGGACAATATCCGCAATTACGATTTAAGATATCTTCAACACAATAACTGTCAAAATTACAATTTTAGATAAATGACTTAAGAATGACGTGGAAGCCCCTTTGTGGTGTCCAAACAGTTGCCTGCAGAATTTTATGTTTCCTGCACAAAATTGTCAGTAAATGCCACAAATTAGAAAGAGCTCGACAATGATGGAAATGCGGAGATAGCAAAACTTCATAAACTATAAGACTGCTTCTGATGTCTGCGAAGAATTTCCTGTTTATTCATTCCCAAAGAACCGAATGCTCTTAAAAACAGCTTTGAAACGCTAAAATTGCTTTTGTCAAACCATTTTCAACATGAAAGTGATACATCTTTTTCGTTTTCTCTATTTTTCATTGTTTTATTAAACTTTCAAATTGCTAAGCAAGTCAGGGACGTTTTGAGTAGACAGAATACTAATTCAAAATATCAGTAATGTCATTCTGACTAGTCGAAATGTCAATTCAAGATATCTTAAATTTAGCTTTGTCTAGTCATTATTTTCTTTTAAGATATCTATAACTTAATTTTCACTAGTCAAAACTATCTCCTATCCAAAAATACATTTAAGATATCTTGAATTATGGAGTCATTAGAGATATCTTTAATTAGAATTATGACTAGTCAAAAACCAAAATTGAGATATCTTGAATTTACTTAATGACAAGTCATAATTTAATTGTAGATATCTTAAATGTGTATTTCAGATAGTCAGTAATTCATTTTAGATATCTTGAATTGAAGCCTCCATACAAATCAATGGTAAATCTGACGTCATTTTGACTAGTCAGAATGTAATTAAACATATCTCAAATAGTTATTTTGTCTAGTCGAAATATAATTAGAGATATCTAAAATTGCTAAAACGTTTAGTCACAAAACAATTTGAGATATCTGGAATGTAACAGCGGTAAAACCGAATTTATGTTAAAACGGCTTGCCATAGAGAGAGAACATATGAACCTATCCTGTCAGAGTTCAGAACATCTTATCAGTGTGATGAAAAGTTCAGCACATCCAGTAAAACTCCATGGTGTTTCCTTTCATGGGATCGTCTAAGCTGTAGTCTGAGTTCAGTATGTCTGCTTATATTGCAGGTACATCGCCGTCGTAGTGCCCCTAAAATACAACAGAAACCAGTTCAGTGTTCGCCAACTGACTCTCATCACCGCAACTTGGGTCGTATCTCTAGGCGTGGCCAGTCCAGTCATCTTTGGTCTGAACCAGGTGCCGGGTCGGGATCCGACGGTCTGCAAGCTGGAGGATGATCATTTTGTGATGTACTCATCGGTCTGCTCCTTCTTCGTGCCTTGTCCAGTCATGCTCTTCCTCTATTACTGGATGTTCCGTGGCCTGCGACGCTGGAGCAGTCGGAGCCGGTCCCAGGCCCATCGGGTCGGCCGGAGAGGTCTCTCTTCTCATCTGGCCTCGGCTCTGCGTAGAGCTAAAGACACAACTGGTAGCCAGGAGAAGGTTGTTTACACAGTGCCTCCTATAAGCCCCACCTCTCCATCCACATTCTCCATGGCAACGCCATGTGCGACTCTGCTGACGGAGGAAAACCAGCACGGGGCAGCGATGGCAGCTGATAGCGACCTGATGACCACTCAGATGGACAGTGTGTCGGACGGCGAGCCCACCGGGAGGAGGGAGGGGAACAGACGCAGACAGAACGCCACTAAGAGAGGACGAAGGTCCAGCAAGACCAGCTGGGTCAGTGGGAGGGAGCACAAGGCCATGAAGGTTCTGCCGGTCGTTGTTGGTGAGTACCAGAACCAGAACCAGAACCAGAACAGCTTCAAACTGAATTATAAAATCCTAGATCACATTTCCTGACAGAATGAACCAAATATGTTTGAATTTTTTTTTGGTTTTCATGAATTTAAGTAGATTATTTAAAACCCCCCTAAAGAATCCACCCTTAAATACATCTTCATCATCCTGTTTAGAACAGCTTTGTTCTCATCACTCTATGACCAGGCTGTTCTGGTTCATGTGTTATAATGAGTTCATCTCTACCACTAAACATATCTTCTGGAAGAAGTGAGGAGAAGGTCTCTGACCTTGGAGTCTAAAGGCCTGAAGACGACCAGGCAGCGGCTGCAGGACCACAGGAGGGCAGGAGGTTTGCCCTCATTGTGATGCTTGATATCTTCTCCAGAGTGACAACAATCACATGTGAAGCAGCAGCAGAGCTCCAGCTAACGAGCCGGAGTCGCCTCATTCATCTGAAAAGATTCTGAGTTCAGTTTCGGGACGATCAGCAGCAGGGTCAGGGTTAAGAGTTAATACAGACATCTGAGAGCAGCTTCCACAGAGAGCCTCCTGAAACTCGGTCCACAACAGGACAAGGATCCCAACAGCACATCTACACGGTTATCATGGTGTTGGAGTTCATTCATTTCTGGCTCTGTGCTCCACCAGGTCCGTTAACCAGTTCAGGACCCGACCAGAACCCCTCAGAGTAAATTACCTTGAGAAATAATGAGATTTGGTTATATAAAAACAGGCTTCAATGCCAAAAAATGATCAAATGTTACAAGCTATAAATCTCATCCAAATGGATCACATACAGAGTTACATTCACCGTCCAGCTCTGGGCCACTGAGCTCATTATGGATGGAACCAGATGAGACAAATACTGGAGAGTTTAGCTTTTTATTCTTCTCTGCAGTCCCTGTTGGTTAAGTCAACCAACAGCATCAGCTTGTAATCTGAAACATGTTTAGATGCCTTTCAGACATCCAGCCAGGTTCAGGGAGCAGACTGGAGTCAGTGGACCAGGCCTGGGTGAAGCACAGAGATCTGACCTGTCAGAATAAGAGATTCAGAGCCAGATAAGTGTATGTAAATCCACTGATACTTTCTTTCTCTCTGTGGTTGTTGGCCACAATGCCTCCCAGAATGGGACAGTACAATTTCTCCCGGAGAATGAGAACAGGACACAAACTGATCTTCAGATGAGCTGTAGCTTCTGTAAAAATAGAAACTGTGGGAGCTCCTTGGTGTGGAACCAGCTTCACACCAAGGAGCATAAAATTCACATCTTCCTCTAAAGCTGCATCAAGCGTCTGCAGTTTTGCTCCTGTGACTGATGCCAGACTGTCTTTGTGTTTCAGGCGTGTTCCTGGCCTGCTGGACGCCCTTCTTCACCGTCCATGTCACCAAGGTGTTATGCCGTTCCTGTGACATCGGCCCCACCCTTATTTCTGTGGTCACATGGTTGGGTTATGTCAACAGTGCTGTTAACCCAATAATCTACACAATCTTCAATGCAGAGTTCAGGAACGTCTTTCACAGGTTGCTCTGCTGCCGGACTTGATGCTTTAAGCGTCGACTATGAACTCAAATGTTCTCCGAACATCCAGAAGTCGTCTGAATCCTCTGAAGTCAAACAGTCTCTCCTTTTAGAGTATTAGTGTGTTTCTTAGGGCGGCCCAGAGGATCAGATATTGGACAGACATTCCCAGGTGTCTGAGTGGTTCCATGTTTTAACACTGTTCCAGAACAGGGTGGACATCTTTGTTGCTACAGAGACAAACAGAAATATGAATGTTTGATGAAGGTTTTGTGACTTGCATCTGTTGAATCTGTGAAATGGGCATGATGGGATGTAACTGAAACTGATGTTCTCCTTCTGGACAACTAAAACAATAAAGAAGTGAAGAACAAAACCAACTAAAACTAAATGTCTTCTGGGTTTGGATGCCAGCTGGATCCATCCTAAAGCAAACCAACATAGAGGAAATGAAGAAGACCTGGCTTTGAGCTTAGTTGAAGTCCTCTTTGCCTGTTCTCATCTCGACCCAGGGCAGGTTAGGGTGGGACCAGAGTCAGACCCAACAGCAGGTGTGAACATCATGTTTTGCAGAGAGAAGTTCTGTTGCTGGTTCTGGATCAGCCTGTCTCCTCTGCTCTGGAGCACAAGGCTTTCTGTTGAGATGAATCACATTCCCAGAATCCGTTCCAATCCCTCCATGTTCCACTGTGGAATAACACATCTTGGGGGCAGAACATCCCAAACCCACTCCTTTGTCCTGAGTCATGAGCCGCAAAGCGCCTGGAACGGATCTGAGGTCAGCAGAACCTGAGACTTCATCCTGAGAGGCGGATTAAAGGTCAGAGCAGCAGGACAAAGACTCAGCTGAGACAGCAAAATGTCATCTGGACAAATTAACCTTTAACTGTATGAGGAGGCAAACACAGAACGCAGAGGACCAAGAAGATGGGAGAGACACATGAGGTGGGGGAGATGTCTCCTAGTAAAAGCCCAACTCTGGCGAGAGTTATGCTATGGACCCCGGAAGATGAAGGGTCCTCACCTGAGAGAGTTTCCAGTCTGAGTCCATCAGCTTCACTGAAACTGACCCAGTTGCAGCAGAACCTGTTGACAGAACCACAACCAGAACCTCTTTCTGCTTCAGAGTCAAAAGGTTTCAATCAGCATCTGGGATCCGAGTCGCTAAAATTAGGTGGAGCTTCCATCATGCTTTGGGGCTGTGTGGCCAATGCCAGAGCTGGAATCTTGTTAAAGTTGAGGGTTGCATGAATTCCACTCAATACCAGCAGATTATTGAGAATAATGTTCAAGCATCAGTTACAAAGTTATGCCGGGGATGAATATTTTAACCAGACAATGATCCAAATCACAGCTCCAAATCCACTCAGGCATTCAAGCAGAGGAACAAAAACTGTTGTGCAGAGGCCGTCCCAGACCTGAATGTCATCAGCGTCTGTGGGATGGTGTGAAGTGGGCTGTTCATGCTGGGCGACCATCAAACCCAACCGAACTGAAACTGTTTAGTAAGGAGGATTGGTCCAAAGTACCTTCACCCAGGATCCAGATACTCATCAGAAGTACAGGAAGAATCTAGAGGCCGTTATTTTTGCAAAGGAGGATCTTATAAATATTAATGTCATTTTTCTGTTGAGGTGCCCACATTTTTGCACTCATATCTTTTCTTCATGCATGTTGCACATTTTCTATTGAATCCAATAAACCTCATTGTCCTGCTGAAATATAACTGAAATAGCTGATCCAAACATATTTGAAAATGAAAATATTTAAGACTTTACAGTATTACTTTTTCATAAGACTATAAAGTCAGGAGAACCCCCATCGGCCTGTTGGGCCGCAGTGGTCCAATCAGAGCAGGCCGCCTTCATGTGACCAGAACCATCCAACCAGGCGTAGCAGCAGAACTTTGTGGAGTTTTTCCTTCCACCAACATCCAATAATCAAACCCACATAGTTTTTGGGATTTCACTTCCAGAATGAGTTTAATTACGCAGTGAAAGAGTCGAGCTGAGCTGATAATCAGCTGACAGCGAGGCGCTGCAGCAGCAGGTGGAACTAACAGGCTCCTGCTGGCCTACTTATCCTGCTCACTAATGCTGCATAAGCTCTCTAATGCTGCCTCACACACTCTCTGACACACACACACACTCTCTCTCTGTCACACAGCTAGCTCCTTCCAGCTCTGGAGCCGAAGCATGAAGACATGAATCTGTGACAAATCAGGTCTGCAGCCAGCAAAGCTGAGACAGCAGCCGACCGCAGGCCAGTCGGACGGAGAGGTGAGTATTTTACTTTATGGCCATGTGAGGCTTTACTGGACCAGCACGAACCAGTAGAACCAGCAGGAAACAGTAGAACCAGTAGAACCAGCAGGAAACAGCAGGAACCAGTAGAACCAGCAGGAACCAGTAGAACCAGCAGGAACCAGTAGAACCAGCAGGAACCAGCAGGAACCAG
>NW_006800533.1:70815-98166 GCF_000485575.1 Poecilia formosa
GCAGGAACCAGTAGAACCAGCAGGAACCAGTAGAACCAGTAGAACCAGCAGGAACCAGTAGAACCAGCAGGAACCAGTAGAACTAGCAGGAACCAGTAGAACCAGCAGGAACCAGTAGAACCAGTAGAACCAGCAGGAACCAGTAGAACCAGTAGAACCAGCAGGAACCAGTAGAACCAGCAGGAACCAGTAGAACTAGCAGGAACCAGTAGAACCAGCAGGAACCAGTAGAACCAGTAGAACCAGCAGGAACCAGTAGAACCAGTAGAACCAGCAGGAACCAGTAGAACCAGCAGGAACCAGTAGAACTAGCAGGAACCAGTAGAACCAGCAGGAACCAGTAGAACCAGTAGAACCAGCAGGAACCAGTAGAACCAGTAGAACCAGCAGGAACCAGTAGAACCAGCAGGAACCAGTAGAACCAGCAGGAACCAGTAGGAACCAGTAGAACCAGTAGGAACCAGTAGAACCAGCAGGAACCAGTAGAACCAGCAGGAACCAGTAGAACCAGCAGGAACCAGTAGAACCTCCTGAGTTCCTGCTCTACTGCACCCATTTGGAACCTATTTTTCTCTCCATTTGACTCTAAATCAGCTGTTTAGAGGAAGTAAATTATTTATGCTAAATGTCAAAATGAGAAGTTTGTTTTATTTTCATCACTAAAAACCTCCAATATTGCATAATGATGAGGCTGGTATTATTTTACCGTTATTGAAGTTCATCTCTTGCTTATCAAGAACCAAAGATGAAAATTTCTCTCCATCTTTTATTGTTACATTAATTTAGTGAACAGCTTCATATTTAATAGTTTAAAATAAAGCAGCTGAGGATTTCGTTCTAATTTCTAAGATCCATCTGTAATTTGGTCAGAGTGTCTAGAATCTGAAATTATAAATCTGTGAATTCCGCTCCTGCTGGGCTTTAAGTAGGCCAGTGATGTGACACAGAGGCCTACATCCAGGCTGGACTGAAGCCGATTTCCTGGGCAACAACAGAGACGGTCAAAGGGTGGCATCACCATGACGACCATGACAAAACTGCCTGCATCTGCTTCCTGTCCTACCATCACAAACATAAGCTCCCTACTGGGACAGGAACTGATGTCATCAGATCAGTAACTGACCCTCCAGGTGGGTCAGCAGGTCCCCTCAGGTCCTCTGGTAGGTTTGGTGGAGGACATGTGATGCTGTGGGCCTTGTTTCTCTGAGAGCATGGTAGCATCGATTGCTTGAAGCACATTTAAAATATAAATCTGGTTCTTCAGCCAGAAAACAAGAAGGTGGACGTAGGTCAAAGGTCATGAACAGAGAAGTGGTTCAGCAGACGCTAAGGGGACCTGAACCGGAGTCCGTCCGTTCAGCTGCAACAAGACATCCGTTTAATTTCAGGCTGTTGAATAGTTCTGGGGCCTCGTGCATAAAACACTGCGCAGTTCTCACACTAAAACTTGGCGTACGGAAAGATTTAGAAAAGTGCGGCGCACAAAAAAAATTCGGATGCATAAAGCCGTGCGCACGTACGTGGCCGCGCACCTTTCCTTTATGCATCTCAATTTGCGATAAATTGAGCAGCTGCTGGTCTGCCTGTCACCTCAATAAATACATCTTAATGTAAATTAGTAAAAATATCCGGAGGTCTGCCACCACGTGGGGCAGTAACCATGGCAACGTCCTTGTCTGTAGCAGTATGAGTATTTATAATAATATTTTATTTAAAAGGTGCTATCAGGGAACATAAGGTAACCTCATGAAAATAAAAAATACATTTTAAAGAAAGAAAAAAAATTCAAATACTAAAAATCAGAAAATGAAGAGATTGTGCAAATGCCTGTCTGAACAGCAGCAGAGGCTTCGGCCGGGATTTAAAGACAGAGAGTCAGAGGGTCTCTGAGTGGGTAAATAGGACGTTTATTCTAAATAGTAGAATCATGTGTATAAGTTGTACATTTACAGAATAAAGATGCTTTATGTCCATAAGGCTCATTCACAAAGCAGGCAGCTCGATGACTGCAGCTGGACCGGTACCGGTACCGGTATCGCACGGCTCCTTGTTTAAGTTCTGCTCAGAGCTCCAGGATGATCAGTCTGGATGAATCTAAACACTAATAAACCATCATCAAGATTTCTCAGCAGATCAATATGATCAATGGCTCCCTCTGAATCCTCCGTTGGCGATGTTCTCCATCAGAACCAAAGAGCTCCACCTTTATGCAGCTACTTGTATACCTGTGATTTTACACACCTTGATCACCTTCAAAATAATCAAAACCTGTTTAGAGTTAATCTGCTGATCCAACCCGTTTGTCAGTGAGAATTAAATCACCCCACAGATGCATTTCATGCGCTTCGGCTCACAGTTCGATCTTTATGAGACAAAAACTGAAGAAAAGTACCATTTACATTCTAGTGAGGTTTTCACATCCTTTTATTATTTTTATTATCATGTTGTGTGCATGTTATTGTCTGAGGATAAATGCGGTTCAGTTTCATTGTTTACGTTTAAACAATAAAATATTAAAATCATGAAAAAGACATCAGGTTTGAAGCTTCCTGGTCTAAATAACTGAATGTCATCAGGTTTCAGTGATTTAGGTGAGTTTTGATGCTTTGTAGTTTGATATTGTTCACAGAACAGGTTTGTGTGGCCGCCGCACATTTTCACGCAGGGAAAAAGTGTGTGTATATTTACGCAAACTTTAAGCAAAGTTAATTTTTATACATGCCGACTTATGCGTAAAATATGCATATATGCATGAGGCCCCTGAAGTTCCATGGAGAGAACAATTCCCAACACCAACCAGCAGCAGCTGCCTCAGCCCCAGAGCCAGGCGGCAGCAGCTGTTGGTTCAGGCAACCTGACTCACCTGGAGTACATGCAGAGGTTGCTGATGACCAGATGTGGCCTGAAGGGTTGGACAGGACCAGGTGCTTCTATGTTCCCAGTATGGACTGGGAGGAGAACATCTTCAGCAGGACGGACCAGCGGCCGCTGCTGGTGATCAGGTCCGTCCTTCAGTATGGACGGGAGTTAAAGGGTTAAACAGCTGTTTATATCACCTGTTATCCTCAAATGTCATCAACATTATTTATTTCTCCAACACATGAACTGTAGGCTTTGGATTGACAAAGACATGATGAGGGTGAGACTAAAGTTAGGGTGTGTTCACACTGCAGCCTGAAGTCATCCATCCATCCATCCATCTTCTATACACCCTTGACCCTAGCGGTGTCAGGAGGGTTGCTGGTGCCTCTCCAGCTAACGTTCGGGCGTCACCCTGGACAGGTCGCCAGTCTGTGGCAGGGCCTGTTTGTATCAGCAGAGTGAAAACAGGGACAATCACTCTGCCTCATCCTGCACAGTTAAAGCAGGAGACGCTTTGCTGGTTCTACTGGTTCCTGCTGATCCTGAAGGGACGTCCGGGACTTTAACTTCTGGAATGTGAAGCAGCTCCTGCAATGAAGGACTTAGTGGAGAGAAATCCTTTCTAAGGAATGGGGTTAGCTGAAAGCCGCGTGAGCGAACTCTCCTTTGTGGTCAGTGAATGCCTCGCTGCTACAGCAGACAGAACCGAGCAGCAGAGGTTCTGCAGTACATGCTGAACCTCATGGCTTGTGATAAAGACGAGCAGAACGCCCCGACTCGTCTCCAGTTTACTCATGTTCTCATTAACGGGCGTGACTCAGGCAGCTTTGACCTCCTGCTGTCCCCACCTCAGGACACCGCTGACCCGCTGAAACACAGCAGATCTGAACGTGCAGGATAATCCTGGAGAAGAAAAAATTCTCAGTCAGGCTGAGGTCTGGACTTTGACTAGGCCTTTCTGCTGTAGATTACACTTCTATTGATGACCTGGTTTGGACCAAGCTTCAGAGGTCCAAACCTCACATCGACTCAAGGACTCTGGTCTACAGAGGAGCTCCTGGTCCAGTGGGTGGCTGCAAGGAGCCCAGGTCCTCTTGCTACAAAACTGTCCCACATCATTATACCTCCACCACATTCATCTGTCCATCACAGTCCAGCATATCTGTTCTGGGGCCTCATGCATAAAACACTGCGCAGTTTTCACACTAAAACTTGGCGTACAGAAAAATTTAGAAAAGTGCGGCGCACAAAAAAATCGGATGCATAAAGCCGTACGCACGTACGTGGCCGCACACCTTTCCTTTATAAATCCTAATTTGCAGGAAATAGAGAGCAGCTGCTCTTCCTCCCTGTCGCCTCCATAAATAAATCTTAATGTAAATTAGTATAAATACCTGGAAGTCTGCCACCACGTGAAGCAGCAACCATGGCAACATCCTTGTTTCTTGCAGTATAAGTATTTATAATAATAATAATTAAAAAAAATACCAAAAGGGGCACTTGAGGGCAAAAGGGGCAGGTGCTCAAGCCCCCCTACACCATCCCCTCCACATGCCTGCATTATAGTCCAAGTGTCAATGTGTAGTCAATGTGATGACGAGAGTCTGTGGGCGGTTCTGTTTGAAGGAATCAAACACTGAGGAGAAGTTCAACATCTCCACTGTCCTCACCATCGACATTGAGGATGTCGACGACCAGTATCCTCACTTCCTGCCCTGCACACCTGTGTCCCCAGGTGTCCCAATCTGCATGAACCCAACCTACACAGCCAACATCACAGGAAAACACCAGGTAAACAGCAGCAGCATCTGCAGCCAAAACACCGGTTCTGGTAAAGGAATGACTGTTGGATCTATGAAGGCCAGAACAGAACCTGACCGTTTTATTGATGGGGATGTGATGTTTAAACCAAAGCGCCGAAAGAGGAGAGAAAGATCCGGTGATGCCCCCCTATCAAGGTTTCCGAGGAGGAGAACCAGAACTCCCTGCAGTTTAGGACCCACCAAACGGTTCAGAGGCCTCATGCATAAAGAGTTTGTAGTTTTCACTATAAAACTTGGCAAAAGTGCGGCGCACAAAAAAGTCCGGATGTATAAAGCCGTGCGCACGCACGTCACTGCGCACCTTCCCTGTATAAATCCTGATTTACAGGAAACGGAGCAGCTGCTGGTCGCCTGTCGGCTCCATAAATGCATTTTAATGTAAATTAGTATAAATATCTGGAAGTCTGCAGCCACGTGAAGCAGTAACCATGGCAACGTCCTTGTTTGTAGCAGTAAAATCATATATTTTATTTAAAAGGAGCTTTCAGGACACATAAGGTCACCTCACAAAAATAAAAATATTTTTTAAAGAAAGATATCCAAATTAAAAAGAAGAAAAGAAAGAGATCGTCCAAATGCCTGTTGGAGCAGCAGAGCGTTCAGCCCGGATTTAAAGACTCAGAGAGGCTCTGAGTGAAAATGTGGACGTTTGTTCTACATACAGGAATCGTGTGAATAAGTTGTACAATTACAGAATAGAGATGCTTTCTGTCCATAAAGGCGCATTCACAAAGCGGACGGCTCCTTGTTTAAGTTCTGCTCAGAGCTCCAGGGTGATCAGTCTGGATTCATCTAAACGCTAATAAACCATCATCAAGATTTCCCATCAGATCAATATGATCTCTGATCAACCCTCCCTCTGAATCCTTCCATTGGCGATGTTCTCCATCAGAGCCGAAGCTCTCCTGTGATTGTCTCCACACCTGATCACCTTAAAATAATCAAACTGTTTTCTTCGGCGCACAGATCGATGCGTTACATCTTAATGAGACAAAAACTGAGGAAAATTATTGACATTGGAATGAGGTTTTCACATCCTTTTATTATTTTTATTATCATTTTGTGTGCATGTTATTGTCTGAGGATAAATCGGTTCAGTTTCATTGTTTACGTTTAAACAATAAAATATTAAAATCATGAAAAAGACATCAGGTTTGAAGCTTCCTGGTCTAAATAACTGAATGTCATCAGGTTTCAGTGATTTAGGTGAGTTTTGATGCTTTGTAGTTTGATATTGTTCACAGAAAAGGTTTGTGTGGCCGCCGCACATTTTCACGCAGGGAAAAAGTGTGTGTATATTTACGCAAACTTTAAGCAAAGTTAATTTTTATACATGCCGACTTATGCATAAAATATGGCGCCGCACATTTTGTGCGTACCCACGCTTTATACATGAGGCCCCTCACCGTATAAAGCTGTCATGAGAAGACAGAAAGGTCTCAGTTTTAGCCTTGCCACATGATTGGACAATCCAAAGAAATTGTCAGGAAGACAGATGAGTGGGTTCGTTTTACAGCAGACACCATTTTAAACATTCGTTTTCTTTGAGCACATTTGGAGCCTAAAGAGGAGAACCTGTGTGATGGAAAGACCACAGCCAGAAATTTTACTTTGGTTTCGCTGCCGACAGCCTGAGCTTCCAGGTGTGCCAATTTTCCCTTTCAGGACTCGGTTCTGGAGTTTTCTCCTGGTCCAATCAGAGCCAGGGATGGCGATCGAGGCATCAACGCTCCTCTCATGTATACGATACTGTCAGGTGAGCAGAAGTCTGCGTTATTTCAACATGACAGCTCTGAACCGCTGACCAGGAATGACCAGGTGTGAAGAGTGACCAGGTGTGTTTTGGAGCCCACAGGTGACAATCATGGCAGGTTTGTGATGGACAACAGAACAGGTGAGATCAGGCTAACCAGAGCTGTAGACGAGCGTCAGCCAGGAGCAAACTTCACGCTTGCCGTCATGGTAACAGCAGCACTTCCTTCACTTTCTGTTCCAGTCTCCCCATCATGTTTCTGATCAGCCCGTTTCCGCTGCTGTCCAGGTGTGTCAGGTAGAGGACCGGTTAAAGTACAGCGTGGCCACGGTTGTGGTCAGGGTTCTCAGTGAGAACTCCTTCCCGCCGGTCTTTAACACAACCACCTTCAAAGGCTTCATCATCCAGAGCTCAAGCCCCGCCTCCATCGTTACCACCTATGGGAACCAGGTGTTGCAGGTCCAGGTATCGGACCAGGATTTCTCTGACGTAAGAAAGCATATCTGCCCTCCTGTACTCTCACCTGAGTCCCACCTGTAAACTCATCACTGCTGTCCAAAAGCAGGGAGTGAACCCAAACATCCGGTTCTTCCTCCATCCCCCATCCCGACTGTACCAGGTGACCCAGGAGGGTGTTCTGATTGCCCGGACGGACCAGCTGAGGGCCTTTGACAGACACATTCTGCAGGCGAGTTCGATCACACCTGAAATTATGTTCGAAAACCCAGTGAGGTGTGATGTTTGGTCCATCTCCTGGTTCTCAGGTGGAGGCAGAAAGTCAAACAGCAGAAGCAGCAGGAGACTAAAAGCTTCCCAGCGTGAATCCACTCCAGCTCCACCTGCAGGACAATCAGCACGCTTTTCTCTCTGCAGGACAGTCAGTCACATGGGCTGCAGGTTAAAAACATCACAGAACACTGCAGAGAACTCCACACCGTCTCCCAGTCCGTCTTCGGGTTCTGAAGGAGATTGACCCGATCACAACCAAAGTTCTGTGGAGGGAAAACCTCTCTGTGGAGGAATGTTCTTGTCGTTAGAGTTCAGAAAACTAAGGGAACTCCTGTGGAGAAACTCAGAGCCCAAACCAGATCCTGGTTCTGACCAGAATCAGAACCGGGCCGGTATATTTGTCTGACATGGATTCAAATAACTTCATTAACTACAGTTGACAGGCTCCGCGGTCCAACAGAACCAGGATCTGGTTCCACCTGATAACTAGAACCAACACGCCATCTAAACAGGTTAACAAGCTGAATTATTGATCTTTGTCAGAACCACTCCAGAACATTTTGCTTCGACCCGTTTCCCTCCAGTTTTATAAATCAGTTTTTATCTGAGTTGCTCCTGAAACATTTCAGATAACGAAGGAAACCTGATAGAGGCGAGGCAGCAGCTGGTCTCTCTGCTGCTCAGTTCTGCCTGAAATCCTGAAATATTCTGGAAAGCTACTTGCCAGTCCAGGGATGATGGAATGGCAACTTTTTCCAGCAGCTTTAGATAAAGAAATCTGACAAAATTTCACTTTCTTCTGATACAAAACTGTCTAATCCTCTTCTCTTTCCTTTGAGCTCCTCTACTAAACGTGCTGAATCGAACCACGCTCCTCGCCTCGGCCTGCTGAGCTTTTAGTTTCTCTGTTCTGGAGCTCACACATGGTCAGTCTGGCATGGCTAATGCTCTGAATGTTGACTTCCAGGTTGTTGCCAGGGATGAAGAATCAGGAGAGGAAGCTTCAGCCTCAGTGGACATTGAAGTCCTGCAGCGAGGACAGGCAGGTGAGAACAGTCTGGCAGCCTACCGGTGCGCCTCCTCAGTACTCTGGTGCATTCACTGACTTAACTTGTTCTGTTGGTGCCTCATGGTAAGTTCACCGACACGTTCCCTCTGTTCCAGTGCCTCATGGTGCGTTCACAGAGCAACAGCTGTTTGGGGATGTGGACAGCAGGTTGGCAGGAGGAATCGCAGCGCTGATCCTGCTGATGTTTCTGTCAGCCTTCCTGTTTCTGCTGCTTCGATTCGTGCGAAGGCACCGGCCACAGGAAGCTGATGTCCTGCCAGCCACCACAACCTTGAAGCACCAAAAGGTGAAGATCAAATAACCGAGTTCTACTGAATTCACTGAGATATTTTTGTTTTGAAGAGCTTTGGGAACAAACCTGGTTGTCCTGACCTCAAAGAGCTGTGGAGGAGCGGCTGCAGCCTCAGGGAGCAGAAGACGACATCTCCTGAAGAGGAAGTGAAACCTGACAAAGCTGACAGACCAACCTTCACACCAGATGTTTAGATAATGGTGGTAAATGGGAAATGGCCGGTACTTGTAAAGCGCTTTGTCAAGTCCAGAGGACCCCAAAGCGCTTCACACTAAATCCAATCATTCACTATCTGATGGTGGAAAGCTACTGGATGGTAGCCACAGATGCCCTGGGCCAACCTGACAGAAGCAAGGCTGCCATGCAACAATGCCACCTATTGGGCTCTACCACCAGCAGGCAAGATAGGTGAACAACAGAGGCAGATGAAACAGGAATCAAACCACCAACTCACTGACTATGGGGCAAACTCATCACCCCGTGAGGAACCTCAGAACCCTGGTCTGCCGGATTAAGGTTCAGGGTTCTGTTGCACCATCTTAAATGACCAACGGAACCATTTAAGATGAACGATCTGCAGCAGCTGATTAGCAACAAACATTGACTATGGAAAAGATTCAGAACCTTTAGAAGATCCAGGAGTACCACAAAACAGATGATGGAGACGTCTCTGAACTACTGCTCCAGTCTATCAGAGGGTCAGCAAACGGTTCTGATCAACCTAGTGTTAACGGTGAAAACCGACCCATACTGATTCTGGTACTACAGACCTGCTAACTGCTGAACACCAACACCAGAGTCTGGGTGTTGGAGGTCAAAGGTCTCCGTTTCCTCTTCAGCTTCCATCCATCCTCCAACCAGGAGGAAGCTGCAGTTCATAATGCACCACTGATGACTTCATCTACAGAATGTGCCAGCTGTAGGGAGACATCTCCCTTCATTTGAGGACATGATGGTGTCCCGTAGCCATGATGTCCCCAGCAGGAGGATGCTACATTACATCCTCCTGTGATGTTTCTTTCTGCTCAGACTGATCCTCTGCGGTTCTTCTCTAACCTACAGGTGAGTTCCAGGTCTCCAGGCTTCATGGACGAGGCTCTCCGTCGTCAGGCATCCTTGCGGTCAGGCAGCTTCCACGGCAGACAGGGTCTCTACATCCGGAGGCAGTCTCTTCCTCCTCCAACTTCCTCCTTCTCAGCAGCAGACAGCAGGTCCAGACCTCAGCCTCAATCTACGGAGGTCTCTCTCAGCGATCCAGCGGGCCGCTGCCGCTTCCAGACGGATCTGTTCGTCATGGTAGAGAAACCCCCAGGTGTGGCTTCTGGCTGGGAGAGGTCACCTGACGTCACCGCAGGCCTGCAGGTCCATGCTGGGACACCCCAGAGTGACGAGGACGTTAACACTGACCAATCAAGAGACACTTGAAAGATTGTTCAAGCCAATCACAAATCAAGACTGCCTGGGACATACAATGTGTGATTGATTGGCAGATGTAAACTCAAACTCTCTTTGTTTTTAGTGCTTTGAATGAAAAATGCCTTCAGAAATTACTTATGAATAAAAACATGTTTAATTTCTATTTCAATAAACATTGTGGACCAAAAACAGGAAGATTTTCCCTGAGATTTTAACTATACCTGCAGTAGTGAGCAGTGCGACCACCAGGGGGCCCAAGCGAGCCGGCTCCATGCCATACATCCTGAGGTGGGGACAAACGCAAATAAAATGAAATCCTGTTTCTTCTTTCAGTCTCTATAGTTCTGATCAGATCTTCTGAGAAGGTCTGCTAATTAAATCTGCCTGGTGACACCAGGAACCAAAGGTCTGGACCTCGTTTCAGGTGGGAATAAAAACATCAGTTTCTAATGGATCTTCAGGAATCTGATCAGTAGTCAGAAAAACAAAAATATTTTAAAAATAATAAAAGATGAAGTGTTTTATTGATCCAAAGTGTAAAACATTCCGAAAATATAAAAGTGAAGCTTTCATATTTCTTTTTTTAATTAGTTAAGTAGCTCTTCAAAACACAAGATAAGAAGCAAAATGTAATATTTGAGGAAACAAATCTGTAATATAGTTATGATGCCGTTTATACCCGAGTTATCTGAACTAATAACTGAGTTTATGAACACTAGAGCATCTAAGAGCTACTGAGACCCAATCCGGAACCAGAACCAGAACCAGAACCAACTGCAGCCCGGATCAACTTTAGAAGAAATGTTTATGTTTATTAAAGCAGCTGATTGGTCCTATACTGCCACCTAGTGGCTTCAAGTGGAACCATCCAAAACGGTTTGTCCTCCAGTACACAGATGAACTACTGCCTCCTACAGGGCAACTCAGGCTCTGCAGCCGTCTCAGGAACATTTCCAACCGTCTTCAGTTTTTCCTTCCAGTAAACGTTCTGGGCCAGGAGGAGTTCTAACATCAGAAACAACTTCAGGAGATAAACATCCAAACATCAGCAGCTTGATGAAAACCAGACCAGCTGCAGTCAGGATGACTTCACCAGAACCAGAACCAGGTTTGGTGGACCAGGAGGTACTGTTGAGTTGTTGTTTGAAGGTCCAGCAGGACAGAATCTGTCTGTTCCCACAGCATTACTCAGACACCACCGTGAATCACTGCTGACCCACTGGGACTGGTTCTGGTTCTGATTCAGAGTTCCACAGCACATCTTTGGCTTATTGGGACCACTGGGAAGGTCCATTTCGACTTCCGGGTCATCCAGAAACTCTGGCCCTGGGAATGTCTCAGTGGACACCAAAACCAGACAAAGAATCACTTCCTGTCCTCTTCATCACCATGACTCTGGGAGTGATGATGATGAGCTGCAACCACTGGCCTCGATTCTACAGAACTGGGTCAGAGGAGGTCACTGAAGGGGGCACCTTTCTACTGCCAGGTGCTGGTTCTGACCCATCTTGGATCACTGGAAGTGTTTGATCTTCTGGAAACCGTCTGAGTTCAGTTGGACCCTCCAGAATCCTGTTGGTTCTGTTCTGAAGGAGGAACCTAAAAGTTAACTGAAAAACACCCACACATGTCGGCTAACATGCAGGCACACGTCACACCCCGGAAACTATTTCAAAATAAAAGCCTCATGGCCTCATGCTGACGGATTCCTGCTCTAGTGAAAATGTTCTGCCGGTTCGACTCATAAAACGATAATTATTCTTTCAATAAAACCATCTTCAGATGAACTTTAGGGGTTTTCTGCTTCAAGCGATCCGATCAAAACGGTATGGCGGGAGCTTTTATTTTGAAAGTAATATCATCTTTGGGCGGAAGCAGTTTTCATGCAGACTCACTTTACTTCAGCTAAAAGACTCCCAGGAACTTTCTGTCGGGCGGTACCGCTCCGGTCCGGTGCCGAACTGTTCGTTTGAATGTTGATGGTTCGGTTCGGAGCACGCGACTGTTTCACACCAAGAGCGCAGACCCGGAACCAGGAACCGAGCCAAGGTGAGTCCATCATCAGCGTAGTGATCTGAGATCCGTTGCAGCGACAGACTGGTTCCGAACTGACTGGCTCATCAGCCGAACTGGTTTCTGAGTCGGATCATCTGCAGAAAAACTTTAACCCAGACCAGTTCAGGAACCGGTTCGGACCCCAGGAAGCCATGCTGGTCCAGTTGGACTCAGACTGCTGTTCCGTCCGAAACCTTAAGCCTCCTCGTCCTTCTACCCACAGGTCCCAGTGCTCCCAGTCCTCCCAGTGCTCCACCATGAGCATCCACCCCCGCAGGATCCGCCTGAAGCCCTGGCTGCTGGCCCAGGTGAACAGCGGCAGGTATCCGGGTCTGCAGTGGCTCGGTTCGGAGCAGCGGCTCTTTCAGATCCCATGGAAACACGCGACCCGCCACACGCCGATGTCGGAGGAAGAGAACACCATCTTTAAGGTTCGGTTCCGCTGGGTCCGTTAGCAGCGGGGGGCCCGGGATGAAAGGGGAACTGGGCCGGGTCGGTACTGGGCCAGAACATGTGCTTCAGTCTTCCTGTTGGACTTCCTGCCGCTGCAGGTTTCGGTTCTGCTCAGCGTGGTTCCGCTTTTTCTGCTTCCTCTTTCTGGTCGCTTCACCGCAAACCAGAACCAGAACCTGGAATCTGGACCCAGAACCTCTCCATCCAGGCCGGAAGCAGCACCGGCTGCATCTCCTGACCCGGTTCTGACCCTAACCCTCTTGCAGGCGTGGGCCGTGGAGACCGGGAAGTACCAGGAGGGCGTGGACGAACCGGACCCGGCCAAGTGGAAGGCGAACCTGCGCTGCGCGCTCAACAAGAGCCGCGAGTTCCGGCTCAGGTTCGACGGAACCAAGGAGACGCCGCTCCGCCCCTACAAGATCTACGAGGTCTGCGACGGAACCGGCGCCGCAGGTGAGCCGACTGGACCGGTCCCGTTCCAATCTTCGAGACAGTTCTGACGATGTTCTGATGTGGTTCTGTTTCAGACGGAGCCGAGGACGAAGATGAGGAGGTGAGGATCAGAACCGTGGTGAACAGGACCTAATCGGAACCAGTAGAACAGAACCAGTAAATCACAACCAGTAAATAAGAACCAGAACCAGCTGACCTATCAGTTTTTCCTCCTGACTGTTTCCAGATGCCGGACCTCACTGATCTCTCCATCAGTAAGTCCCTCTCCAGCGTTTCTATGGTAATCGCTGACAGCCTGACCCAGTCTGACCCGGTTCTGTCTCTGTAGAACCTCGGATCGAACCCGCCTCTTTTCCACCCTTCGGGTCAGCCCAGGTGATCCCGATGCCGCTGCTGCCCCTGACCTCTGAGCTCCAGCCTCGGGGTTCAATGGCGGACCCGGGTAGCTTCGACCCGGCCGGACTCCAGAACCTGAACCCACGGTCCTCCACTCAGCCAGAATGCATGGAGGCCAGCAGCATGGAGTCCGTCCAGAACCAGTCGGACCATCAGAACCAGCAGTCCTGCAAGTACGACCTGCTGAGCAGCGTCCCACGTGAGTCCGGTCCAGTTCTGGTTCCTCTGCTCAGTCAGTCTGCCAGTACTGAATGGGTCCAAACTAATCAGACCTCCTGGTTCCAAGAAGACTGCAGGTCCAGAACCAAAAGGTTCTGCAGTGGCTTGGGCCAGAACCAGTACTAAAACCTTGTTTAATGAGGAGGAACTGGTGGTTCTGGACCTGATTAGAGACCCAGAACCGGTTCCACTGACCCCTCAAAGGCTTAATGTGATGACGTCATCAGCTCCTCAAATTGTAATTGGTCAGACTAGACCTGCAAGGTTAGATAGGTCCAGAACCTGAACAGAACCACCATCTGGACCAGGGTGCAGGTTCTACCAGGTCATGTGATCCCAGCTGGGTTCTGATCAGACCCGTGTTCCTCTAGAACAGGGCTGGGCAGTCCTGGTCCTGGAGGGCCGGAGTCCTGCAGCTCTTAACGTCTCCCTGGTCCAACAGCTGAATCTCCTCCTCAGTGCATCAGGTTCTGCTAACGACCTCAGTTTGGCCCTCCAGGCCTGGGGCTGCCCGCCCTCCTCTAGAACTCTGAAACGGGTCCAGTGCAGGACACGTTACTTTGAAAGAAACTATATTAGCTACTTTAAAAATAAAAAGTACCAGTTACTATACTGTAAAAATAACTAATTACCAGGGAAAGTAAATATGTAAAACATATCCCCTCTTTATCATTTATGCTCAACTGTTTATCATAAAACTGAATCAAATGGACACTGAATAGGAAACGAAACGGTCGGTAAAACCAAGCTTAGCCTGATGGGCAGCGTCGCCATCTTTATACACCGAGCTAATAATATTAGCCTCACCTGCTAGCATCAACAGCCATCCTGGTGACTGGCTTAGTTGGTTCATGAGCTCAAAGTTTCTTACAAGCGATATAAAGAACAGCGTTTCTTTCACGTGTAGCTTGATCTGTGCTTGGCTTGGCTTAGCTTAGCTTAGCTTAGCTTAGCTGGCCCGCTGCGCAAATGGTTCTTCCGCTTATGTGTTTATTTGCTTTCCGCTCACTGCTCGTTTGTGAAGGCCCGCCCAACTCTGCCTCTGATTGGTTTACAGCAGGGGTCACCAACTCCAGTCCTTCAGGGCCCATCCTGCAACTTTTAGATTCACCTCTGCTCCAAAATGTCTGAATTCCCTCACCAGCATTCATTCCTCTCTGCAACAGGCTGGAAATGAGTAGTTTATTTGATCCAGGTGTGTTTGAGCAGAGACGCATCTAAAAGTTACAGGATGGTAGGACTGGAGGACTGGAGTTGGTGACCCCTGGTTTACAGCGACTCTTTTAGTTTTTCTCAGCAAATCAGCAGCAGAGATGCAGTATCACCTAGTACTATCGCGCCAGAGCTGCTAAAGTAGTTGGTTACTGCTGTTTTGCGGAATGCCGACCCCAGTTTTTAGAAGACATGTTATTTTTTAATTATGGTGTTATTGGTTATTAAACCGTGTAAGATCTGTAGTATTTTGACATTTACTGAATGGAAAGTGGTAGTTCCAGACAGTGGAGCTGCCACTGATTGTTTTTTTCAGGTAAATACATTTTTTTTTAAATAAAAAGGACAGCGACACTACATTTACATCATACATACAGGTGCTACTGCCACTAATTGAAGTCGATGCTGGGTCACAGCTTTAGCTTTCTGTCCGCTGAATTAAAGTCATGCGCTGCATTTTATTGTCAGTAACAGAAACGGCGCTGTAGCGATGAAGAAGTTAATTACTTGTAATTAGATTAGTTAGTAATGAGATTACTTGTTACTGAAGAAAGAGACGCTGTTAGTAACGTCATTATTCCCCGACTCACTAACCAAGGCCTCTCCTGTCCTGGTTCTGTAGTAACAGATCTGGACCTGAAGTTCTGGTACCGGGGCCGGGCCATGGGCTCCCTGACAGTCAGCAACCCCCAGGGCTGCCGGCTCTACTACGGCCACCTGGAACCAACTCCGGAGCAGGTGGACCTGTTCGGTCCAGTCAGTCTGCAGCAGGTTCTGTTCCCGGGAACGGCAGAGATCCAGAACCAGAAGCAACGGTTCTACACGGACGCTCTGCTGGACGTGATGGACCGCGGTCTGATCCTGGAGATCCAGCAGCAGGACATCTACGCCATCCGCCTCTGTCAGTGCAAGGTATTCTGGTCTGGCCCAGGAATACCAGAACTGGGTCCACCCAACCCCATGGAGCGGGAGAGGAGGATCCGGGTGTTCAGCCTGAACGACTTCCTGCAAGGTTCGTCTTCTGACCCGGTTCTTCGGGTTCCTGTAGGCCAGGGGTGCTCAAGTTTAATCCTCGAGAGCTACCATCGTGCAACTTTCAGATGCATCCCTGTTCCAACACACCTGAACCAAATAAACGGCTCGTTACCAGGCCTGTTCAAAGCCGGTCCGGTCTGTTGGAGTAAGGATGCTTCTAAAAGTTGCAGGATGGTAAGCTATTGAGGACTGGACTTGAGCAACCCTGCTGTAGGCGATTCTGTGTGGAGAACTTATTCTGGGGTTCAGTTCTAGTGGCGGTTTGGTTCTAACCGCGGTTCTGGTCCACAGGGCTCATCTTGTTCCAGAAAGGTGAAGCCGCCAACCCGCCACCATTTGACGTCTTCTTCTGCTTCGGAGAGGACTGGCCTGACAGGAAGCCCAAAGAGAAGAAGCTCATCATGGTCCAGGTGGGTGGCTGATGGTCACGTCAACTCAGGTTCTGCTAGTGGGGGTTATAAAGGTTCTGTTGCTGTGCAGGTGGTTCCGGTGGTGGCCCGGATCCTTACAGAGATGTTCTCCGGAGAACTGGCCTGGTCCACCGATAGCATCCGGCTGCAGATCTCCAACCCGGACGTCAAGGACCAGACGGTGGAGCAGTTCAAGGAGCTGCAGCGGCTGCTCCAGAACCAACTGGGTCCAACCGGGCCCTGGGCCCCCGCTGGCTCTCTAGAGGCCCCTACTGGGTTCTCCATGGGGACCAGCTGATACCAGAACCTGGACCAGAACTCTGGGGTTCAACCTCTGTGACATCACGAAGGGTTGGGTCGTTGGTGGACCAGAACCGACCAGAACTGTTTTCTTCTTTGCTGTCCAGGCATTTGGTTCTGAATACCTCCCAACTCTCAGTCCGGGTTCTGCTTGCCTGCCCGGTCCCACGTGCTGACCCAGAAGGTTCTGGTTTCTTCCTGAAGGTTTTTATTTGGACTTTGGCTGCTTCAGGCTCTGGTTCTGACCGAACCCAGACCTGGCTTCTGAACCAGGCCTGTCCACACAGAACCTGCTCATCACAGTTCCAGGTAGTTTGGTACCGGTTGGTCAGTGCGACCTGAACCAGAAACAGAACCATAGTTCTTGTTCTGGTCTGTGGGGAATTCTTTAGCGGTTCAGGAACTCTTCTAGAACCGAGTCAGTCAGACCCGATTAATCGATTTCCATCTGGCAAGTCCGGTACCACCAAGTGTCCAAGTCAGAACCGCTGCAGTATTCTGCTGCTGGTCCATCAGAACCAAATCTGCATTTCATTATTGATTGTTCAGTTTGCTCTCTGGCGCCGTCCAGAGGACGGACCGGGCCCTGCAGCAGGAACCAGTCTAACCAGAACTCCCAGTCTCAGGAGAGGATGACCTCACCCTTCATCAGGTGGGGTCAGCTTACAGAAACACCTGAGCTCAGGTGTTAATGCCCCCCGGTTACTGGTTAGACTGGTTCCCAGTGTGTCTCCCTTTCTAAAACCACAGAAGAAGAAGCAGAGTGTTTTCAGCTGTTTTATTGTTTACAGCAAGGCTACATCACCACTGATGTCATGGTGTCAGTCCGCCTCATTACCCACAGTCCTCTCTGTTTCCATTCATGGAAAAACAACTAAAATAAACCAAAGATAAAAGGTCAAAGGTGACGCCAAATCCTCCAGCGTTCCGCCACGCGGCCCAAAGCATCATGGGGAATTTTTTGGCTCTGTTTTTTGGCACAGACAGAAACATCTTGACCAAAGTCCCAAAAATAAATCTCTTAAAAACAGTTGAGCAGGCACGTCCTGATTAATCGCCTCCGAGGGTCCAGCAGGAACCGGTCCTGACCCCGCCCACCCAGAACCACCTGCTGCAGGTGAGCTGGGGGGGGTGGGCTCCGTCCGTCTCTCCTCCGTCAGGTCACAGAGTCCCGTTTCACATTCAAAGTCCCTCCGTCTTCCTCGTCTGCAGTCGCAGCTTTTTGCCGTCACCTCTGAATGTTGGTCAACTAAAGATTTAACCTGAGGAGGAGGAAGAGGAGCGGTTTCAGCTCTTCATCAGTCATGAAACCACACTGTAAAAACTATGTATTTTTTCTTGTTTCTACAGTAAATATCTTGAGATAAAAAATCGTTTCAGCAGGTAACGTCTCCCTTGTCTTTGTTTGGGATTTGGCTGAAATTTAATTTTGTTCTGCAAACAATAAAGAGATTCAGGTCTAATTCAGTAACAAAGTATTGATAAATAGCACCAAAGATCTCAGGACACTTTCTATAACCCACCTGGAAACACCTGAGGCTCATCAGGCTAACGCTAACTGCTACCTAGCGCTAACATGGGCCTATGGAGTCGCGTTATGTACCAGGTTGGTTCTGTAAGGGGCCTTGAGGTGAAACTTGGAAGCTCCTTCTTATTCTGACTCGGTGTAATCTACAGAAGGTAGCAGGAAGCTAACCAGCTGATCTGTGGTGAAGGACTCCCAGTATTCCCAGTATTCCCAGTGCCTACCTGGTGTCATGAGAAGCTGCAGCTACCGGTACAGCCTGGTGAACTCTCTGATGGCCCAGCACACCTGCTTGCACTCCTCAGCACTGAAAGAGAAACACACATGAGGGCCTTCTGGTTTGAGGGCAGGGCGAGTCTGGACCCGCTCCTGCCGGTTCTGATCTGGTTCTGATTCAGCAGCGCCCCGCCCTCCGCTGGGCCGGTGCCAACATGAGCTGATGGCCCCTGAACGC
Source organism: Poecilia formosa (assembly GCF_000485575.1). Taxonomy (NCBI): domain Eukaryota; kingdom Metazoa; phylum Chordata; class Actinopteri; order Cyprinodontiformes; family Poeciliidae; genus Poecilia; species Poecilia formosa. Next base: position 89,272 of record NW_006800533.1, read on the forward strand.
CTCACGATGAGTCATCCTGACGCCTTCGCCGGAGGCTGATCGGGTCAGAACAGGAACTGGGATTCAACATAAACTTCAGCTCGCTGTCGGCATGGCAACAACAGAAACAACAGGAAGTAGCAGCGGCTCGCATCATGAAAGAGGAATGGAGGCTGGGCGATGCGGATAAAAATAAAATCGGATTTTTTTATACCAGATCTTAATTTAATCGATTAAAAAAAAATAAATTACAACTGACAGAAAATATTTTGAAGTGGATTTTATTTCAGTCAAATGATCAGCGCCATTTTTATTTATGAATAAAACCTAAAAAGCTTCTGATGTGAGCAGCTCAGTTTCTTCTCAATAAACTCAACCATTCCTCGTTTTAATCTTTAGTTTTCCAACTTTATCCTCTTAATTAAAAACAGAAATCGCAGCCTGGCCCTCATACTCTGTCGTAAAGTCAAACAAGATGGCTGCCTTGGGTGCCATGACATCACTGAAACCCAAGGAGGCGATTGGTGGAAAAATATCCTGATTTTCTAATAATGAAATTAATCACCCAGCCTCGGTGCAGCCCGGTTCCGACCCGCCGGACTCACCTGGTCACCTGCTTGTGGAACTCGGTCAGCTGCTTGTGGGTGACGGTCACGGCGCCGCCCGCCGTCTGCTTCGGTAACCCCTTCAGCGCATTCTCCAGCCAGCGGCAGAACATCTGGAACAGAGGAGCGGAGTGAGCCGCGGCTCCGGAACCGGACCAGATCCAGAACCGGCAAGACTCACGGGTCGGTCGAACAGCATGACCTCCCAGAGGACCTCGGCCACGTCGGGCAGCGTGTACGGCGGCAGGCAGAAGCAGCAGGAGTGCAGCAGCTGGTTGATGAGCTGCTGGCCGTTCTGCTCCATGGCCTGACAAATCAGACGCTTCCGCAGCGCGAAGTCCTCCTCATGCTGGGGAGGGGAGAGGGAGAGATGAACCCAGTGAACGGCACCACCAGCTCCTCCTGGAGCCTCCGGACCGGTTCTGGTTCCGACTCACGTCGTTGCCGACTCCGGTGTGGATCAGGTCTCGGATGAACTTCATGACACTGCAGTTGGCGTCCCGGTGGTCGAGCGACGTGGCGGCGATGGCGCACTGGATGATGTGGACCACGATGCTGCTGCCTAGCAACGTGACGGGACTCCTCTGGACGAACCTGGGGACGGAGAGGACATGAGGGGACAGAGGGGACAGAGGGACGGCGCTCTGATGTCTGTCCACCATGTCTCAATGACCATCATGCGATGGTAAATTTATACGTCCAAAAATTCATGGAGAAGCTCTGAGACGCTTCAGAACCTTCATTGACCCGCTGAAACGCTGCTCTGGTTCTGCTGCTTCATGTTTCAATCTGTTGCTGGTTATTCTGAGTTTTGGCCTGTTGTTAAGTTTTAGTAGTTGATGATTAACATGTGCAGCCAATAGGAAGCCAGGCGAGCTCACCTGGTGGCCAGTCTGAACAGGTCGTCCACGGTGTCCGGGTGGTTCCTCAGGCTGTTGGGCTGCTCCAGCAGCTGGAAGGTGGGCATACACAGCGCCTGCAGGACACACAGCAGCTCCTGGTCATCGGCCCAGCAGGGGGCGTGGCCTAGATCAGGTGAGGGCGGCTTACCTGCAGCATGTCCAGCAGCCCCTGCCTGCAGCCCTCCTCCATGCCGTACTCGTCCACCAGGATGCTGCCCAGGTACAGGAAGCAGGAGTGCGGGTACACCTGGTAGACGCTCACCATCTGGAGGACATGAGCGTCCCGTCAGCGTCGCCACGGCAACGGCCGCCCACAGACCCCGTTCCGACGGCGACTCACCTGAGTGACGAGCGGCTGCAGCAGGGAGGCAGAGCCTTTCCCGACGCAGCGCACGGCGAAGCGCAGGCAGCGGCAGCAACGCTCCACGATGCGGTTATCAGCCTGGTGGGCGTTGAGCGTCTCCGACAGGACGGGCCAGATCTGGGGGGGACAGGTGGGACAGATTAGGACAGGTGGGGACAGGTAAAGTCCAGGTGTGTCAGCCAGGGTCCAGGTGTGTGGCGCCTCACCTCCTGGATCACCTTCTGGCACGGGTGCGTCTGGCCGTTCTCCACGATGGGGTTCGTGTGTCTGAGGACGAGACGATGCGTTCACTGTCTGCGGCGGCGGCGGGAACCTTCCTGCGGCTCCACTCACCTGAAGATGACGGCCAGTCGGTCCAGCCACGCCGTCGGGTCAGCCGACTTCCCGTTCCTGGACCGCTCCGCCAGCAGCTGTTGGGACAGAACCCAGTCAGACCGGTTCCGGCTCGGCGGCGCCGGCCCGACCTGGAGCGCACTCACCTTCTTCAAAGCCAGAACCTGAACGGCACACAGGTCGCTGAGGCACTCCGCGATCTTCTCCAGAGGCAGCCGGGCCAGAACCAGCGCCGTACCTGCACAGGTAACAGTCAGAGTCACAGCCGGACCGGCCAGAACCGGCAGGTCCAAACGGTTCTTAAAGCAGAGCTGCTGGAGGTTCCGGGTCCAAACCCAGCTGGTTCCGATTCCCTTCAGACCCGACTACAAAGCAATATCGCTGCGTCACCATGGCAACGCGATTTCTGCGTATCAGAACCGGAACTGGGCCCGGCTCCTGGAGGAGACCCAGACCCCTGACCCAACCCGGTTCTGCCTGAACAGAGCTCAGCTGATTCATGAGGTTCTGCTGCTCAAAATAAAAGTTCTATTGGACCCGCCCCGGAAGCTTTGGGACATTAAAGGACGATTCTGTTTATTATTCTGACAATTCATTGGAAAAAATGTCACATTCTGCTGATTCAAGCTTAATATAAAAACACATAATTCATCTCTTAAATATAAAAACAAATTTATAAAAATCAGTTGGTTTAGTGAATGAATCTGCCGGATTGATCAGGAATACAGCAGATTATTTCTGATGTGAAGCAGGTGAAGCCAAAACTGCCAGTAGAGTTAAATGCTAAAGATTTCTATTCATTGTTCAGTTCTGAGTGTTTTGTTCTTCACTCAGGCGAGCGGACCGTGCTCTCCGTTAGCCGCTAGCCAACCCTGGAGACGCAGCTGTTGTTAATCCAGTGCAGCGCCACAGCAGAGGGAAAATTACGCAGAAAAACCAGTGAAGGATAACTAAATATCTGTCGGCTACGCTGCACACAGACTCGTTGCCATAGCAATTTACAACAACGGCAATAATTCCAGGGTTCAACACCAAAAACACGCAAACATTTCATACACAAAGAAGAAAATATTCAGTCATTTACATGTTCCCGTTTTTAAGCTTGAGGTTTATTCTGGATTATTAATATGCTGTGGTAGCCATCAGCTAATTGGCTAATTTAAACTCCTGATCTACTGATGATCTGAGATTTGAGGTGTAGGTTCCTTTTTTTCCTCACCCTAAAACTCACTGAATCCTGCAACACATCTACATGTTATGGTTGTCAAAGTCAAGCTAGCATACCTGAACTCGTTTCCCTCGCTGTCCTTTAGAATCTTGTTACCCAGTTAGCATTGCGCTGCGTCGCTTTGTATTCATGAGCTTTGAGGTTTAGAGCGATCTGGGCCAGCTAAAACCAACTAGCGCCAGCTTTGTGTCCTCCAGCGGAGAGAGGGGGGCGGGGCTTACCGTGTGACATCACACTGCAGCCAGTTAACGATTGGTTAACTGTCTGCAATGACTTATCACTCACTAAATTTATCGTTTAATAATCGATTAATGTTTTAGCCGTAGTTGAGATTGTTTATACAGCCGGATAAGAACCAAGCCTTCTGGCTGCTTGTAGCCTCCCGCCCGGCCCGGTTCTGGCCCGGTACCTTTGAGGAGGCCCACGGCGGCCTCGGTGGACAGGGCAAAGGAGTCGAGGGAGCGGGCGATGTCCAGCAGCCCCTGGAAGTGCTGGGCCATGTGGTCGCGGCACACCGAGCAGATGTTGTGGATGGCCTTGGCCGCCGCCGACGCCAGCGGCTTCTCCCTCAGGCCCTTCATCAGGTAGTTCAGAACCGGGTCTGCAGAACACAGAGCCGGATCAGAACCATTGGGTGGTTGGAGCCCGCGGGCCCGGACCTGTCCACCTACCCAGGAAGCGCGGGTTCCGGTCCACCACCTCGCTCATCTCCCCCACCAGCTCGATGCTGGTGTAGCGCACGGCCAGGTGCACGCTCTCCGGCAGCAGCACCACCTGCTGCAGCACCTCGGCCACCGTCGGGTTGTTCTCCCTGCAAACAGGCGGTGTCAGCGCTCTGGGCGTGGTTCTGACCCGGTTCTGCTCGGCAGCGGTACTCACGGGTCGACGCTCTTGGCGATGGATGCCATGATGAAGAGGACGGCCTCCGTCACCTCCCAGGGCGGGTTCCCGTCCTTCAGGGTGGAGTACAGCTGGAAGACAGAGCTCGCCATCAGCAAGAGGCCAAACCGGGCCGGAACCGGGTCGAGGTTCCTGTGGTACCTGAGAGAAGCACTCCATGGAGCCGACCAGGAAGATCACGTCCTTCACCAGGTCCGATACTCTCATCCTGAACTCCCCAAAGTCGTCCGTTTCCTCCGGGATCCCCTCCTGTGGAGCGAAGCAGAACTGGGTCAGAACCAGGCCAGAACCGGATCGGAGAAAGCCGGTCCCAGAGCCTTACGTGGTCTGGGTCGAGCTGGCAGTGGCGGGCCAGGCAGTGCAGCAGCCGCTGGATGTACGGCCGGAAAACGCCGTGCAGGTTGGCGTCGTTGATCTTGTAGAGATGCTCGCCCAGGCGGTACCAGAAGTTAAAGGAGATCTCCACAACCTGCAGACAGAACCGGGTCAGAACCACTACAACTGGACCTCCACTGATTCTGTTGATAAGCCAGTTTGGACCGGTTCTGTTCCTTCAGACCCAAACAAGTTCTGACCTGGATTGGTTCAGGCTGTAGAACCCAGCAAGAACCAGAACCCGACCCGGTCCAGTTTCTCAGAACGTTTCAGTAGAAACGTCATGAAGTGATAAATAACCATCACTTAGAGGAGCTCTGGGTTTCAGCAGCTCTGCTGTTTTCTGGAAGTTTGTTCAGATCTGCAGTGCACAGAAGCTGAACGCTGCTTCTGCAGAACCAGAACCAGAACAGGAACCAGAATCGGAACCGGAACCAGCAGGCCTGAGCGGTCTGGTTCTGGTTTTGTTGGACCCAACAGCAGCAGATCTTTAATCTACCGAGTGATTTAGAATCAGTCATAGAGCACCGCGTCACCCTGCTGACCTCTGCTGACCCAATGTCTGCCTTCCTGCCTGCCAACTGAAGGTGACCTATGACCCCTGAATGAGTTTACTGTCTGAATCAGATCAGGATTAGCAGGTAACTCTAACCGGGCCCGGTTCAGCCCGGTCCGGTTCTGGTACCTCGTACTGCGGGTGTCCGGCGCAGATCAGCAGCAGCTCCAGCGTCCTCAGGTCGCCCATGCCCTGACCCGGCGTCCGGACCGTCGTCTCCAGGAACGTCTCGCAGAGCTCCGTGAAGATCCGGCAGTAGTTCAGCACCCTGTGGAAACAGAGCGGCCGTTACCGTGGCGACCGGTCCCCGTGTCGCCACCGGGCCGACCGGAACCTTACTTGTCCAGGTCCTCGCGGGCCACGGCCATGTGGTAGGCCGTCTCCAGCGTCAGCACGCCCTGGAACAGCTGCAGCGCCAGAGCCACGTTGGTGTCCACGTTCTCGATGGCGTACAGCGCCGAGCACACGCAGTCCGACGCCGCCTCATGCAGGTTGGTGGACGTCTCGTCCCTCTGCTGGGACACAGAGCGGAACCCGTCAGAGTCTGGGGACCTGGACCGGGACCGGGGCCAGAACCGGGACTCACCAGGATCTGGAACAGGACCATCAGCAGCTGGTTGCTGGCCATGAAGTTGCTGTCCAGGACGCCCAGGTTGAACCAACTGCCCAGGCAACGGAACACCTTGATGAGCATCTTCTCATCGCCGCCCGCCTTCTCCACGCAGGACGTCTGGGGACGAGGTGGGTCGGGGGACAGGGACATTAGAGAGACACGTGGAGGACAGATGCACCAGCAGAGACAGATCAGGCGCCCCCAGTGACCCCTGATAGAGGTCACTAGGGGGCGTTGCTCAGCTCCTAAGCTATTTTTGTGTTTAAGAATTGTGAAAAGTTACAGGTGGACAACCAGGGGACATGTGTCCAGGGAACATGTGTCCAGGTGTCCCTACCAGCAGGGCGACCACAGTGTTGGAGTAGAAGGCCAGGTCTTCGATGATCTCGGTGCGGCGATTGGCGCCGATCCGCAGTGACCGACTGTGAACTTCCTCCGGCAGGACCGTCAGGATCTCGATGAGGAACGGCATGGAGCCCACATCCTCGTTGTACCTGAGGGGGTGGAGCCACACAGCGGGGGGTCAAAGGTCAGCTGGGCGGCACAAGCTCAGAGCGGTGAGACGGCAAGCGTTCCTACTTCTCTATGAGCGTGTGAACGCAGCCCTTCCAGGACGCCATCTGCAGGGCGAGGTCAGCGATGGCGAGGGCCAGCTGCAAGACAGGACCGGGTCAGAACTGGGCCGTAACCGGACCTGGACTGGGTCAGGACTGGGTCAGAACCGGGCTGACCAGAACCACTAATGAAGCTGAACATTTGAAAAAATGTTACAGAGAATCGATTTTACATCAAATCCTGAAATGGTGCCGTCCTCCCATCAGGCTTCAGTCAGAGGTGCTGTAACACAGACTGCTACAGGAAACCACATCACAAACTGATGATGCTCAGATTCCTCTGTAATCCAGATTATTCCAGTAGATTACAGGACATTAAATCCTGGATGACAGAAGTTTTGTTTTTGCATCAGAACCTCTGAACAGAACCTGATCAGTCGATTATTGATCGGGATCAAATGATCCTCCAGTGATGAAGCTATAAACCAGGATCTAATTTAATCCCACAGGATTTCCTCCTTTAATCTCCTGAGTATTGCATAAATGATAATCTATAACCTAATCCACTGATCTGTTGCCTCAAATTGAACTCTTCAGTTAAAATCCTTCAGCTGATCCAAAACGCCACAGCAGAGTTCTGATGCAAATCAGAACCAGATCAGATTTCTGCTGTTTGGATTCACAGCTTCCTGATAATCCAGATTATAATCTCAGATGGTCACATAGAAAACCTTAATAACCAAACTCTGACCTCTGCTGCTTTCTCCTACTACTCTCCGCCTCAGCGGCTCCGCCCTCCTGGGGGCGGGGCTTACCTGAGTGACGATGATGGGCGACAGGTCTTTGAGGTTCTGGATGTGGGTCAGCAGGGAGTCCCGCAGTGCATTGTGGGTCTCTGGAGGAAGCTCGTAGAAGGAAGTCTGGATCTTCATCTTCATGGTCTGAGCGGCGAAGTAACACGACTCCACGTCCTGCTTCAGCTGCAGTAGCTGGTCCGAGATCTCCCAGGCAAACATCTGCACAGGACAGGAAGTGACGTCACTGAGGCGCAGGGGGCGGCGCTTAAGCATGAACCAGTCCAACTCTTCATCGTTTAGCAGAACAACAGAACCGGGCCAGATGGTCCATCAGAACCAGAAGTCCTCTGTGACCCAGGCGAGTCCCCAGGTCAGGGGGTCAGGGGGTCAGACCGTCCCTGACACATTTTGAATGCAGAGGAGAATCTGGAACTGTTCTCCAAGATGTGAGAGAGCAGCAGACGTGGAGCTAAAGACTTTTAACTTCTAGAGTTTTCCTGAACACCTTCATGATCAGCAGGACCTTTACTCCTGAACCGGGTCTACAGGGGAACCATGACAGCAGGCTTCACCTTCAACTACAGACACTATTACTAAGGAAACAGTTCTGAATGCCGAGCCGAGTTCAAGTACCCTGACCCACTTTCTCCCCCGAACCTCTAGATCTGGTCTCAGACCTTCTCCAGGTGATCCGGAAGCACTTTCAGGTAAATCCTGTCGATTCTGGCTGAAGTCTGGCTGAGCTGTCAGTCACAGCAGCACCAGGCCTGCTGGGAATTAATCTGCTGCTTCCGCATAGAATCAAAGATTTTAATCATAAAACTAATTATTAGTGATTTATTGAACTGATCTGATTTACGTTTCGCCCTTTAAATGCCGGATAAATGAAAAAAATGACCGGTTCCGTTTCTGTTTTGATCCATTCATTCCGTTAGCTTAGCCACCATGCTAACAGGAACAGGAGCTCCTCTGAGACTGCGCAGCTTGCCACACCTGTCCGCTTCCCCCTCAGGTAACTCATTAAACCCGAACCGAACCTTCGCCAGACCCACACGGAACCATTCCCCAGGGCTCTCACCGATCTCTGCAACTCTCCGAGCCACAGCGAGGCTCGTTCCTTCCCGGACGGATCCGGGTCGTGGTACAGGGCCTGGACCGCCTGGTAGACCAGCGTCAGGCTCGGTTTACCCCCCTCCATAGCGGCCTCGACGCAAGCTCCCGTAAGGCAGATGGTTCGGTTCGGCTGAGGAGCTAAAAAACCCAAAAACTACCAAACGGTCCGAGTACCGACCGCCATCTCACACGGGCTCTTCCGGGGACAGCCTGAATCCTGTTCCGACTGGAAACACGAGCAAAGTATTTGTTCCTCTCTGCGAGACAGGAGAAGACTTCATTGAAGACCAGAATCGGAACCAGAATCAGTTTCATTCGCCATATTTCTGCGCAAAACAGGCAATCTGACTTAGGTTCTGCTTTAATCAGAATGAAGGCATTTAAATTCTAAACATAGAACAAAAAAAACTCAGTGTTTTTATTTCCTGTAAAAATAAAAAAATATATTAAACACACACACACACACATATATAAAATATTCCCTTCTCACCCTCCCTCCCTCATTCTCTCTCTCTACCAGAGGCCTGGGAGCTTGAGGGTTCATCCAGTATCTTGGCTGTGCAACATCAGGAAGAA
>NW_006800533.1:99114-100478 GCF_000485575.1 Poecilia formosa
ATCAATCAAAAAAAAAAAATAAAACAAAAAAAAAAACCTTAAAAACTTTTTAATTATAAAAATATTTTTTTACAAAACAAAACCATGTTTAAGAGATTTTTTTTTATTGAAATCACTAATTTTTGTTTGAAACTTTTATTTTTGCATATCAGAATTTTTTGGTTGACAGCCTAAGTTTTTAGTTGAGTAAGTTTTTTTTAAGCTCCTGTTTTTTGGTTGAACTCAACTTTATTTGGTTGAGAATTTCACATGAACATCCGGGGCGGGGCTTAAGGACGAGCGATGTAAGACGTGTTCCGATTGGTTAACGCTCACTAAAGCGGATGACTCCCTGAGATCTCAGAACTCTGTCCCGAACTGCAGGGTGTTACTGTTCAGTCATATCATCCAGCCTTATTCAGTTTATTATTCAATTATTTTACTAACTGCATATTACTTAATATTCAGATTTCTTTCCTGGTATTACTTGAAAGTGTTTCATTTTAATATCTCGCATGAAGGCTGAATTACATGCAAATACTTCACATAATGTTACAACTGAGATAAGGGAAAAAGGTTTGTGAAATGTAGATTATTACAAAAGAGATTACCTTTTATTTTAACTCCAAACAGTATAACAAAATGAACACTGAAAATACATAATACACTTTCCAGCAGTTACTCGGATGTCAAACTTATTTGTCTTTGCTGTTGATTAAAACGGGCTGCACAGTGGCGCAGTTGGTAGCAAGAAGGTTCTGGGTTCGATTCCCGGCCTGGGTCTTTCTGCATGGAGTTTGTATGCGTGGGTTTTCTCCAGGTTCTCCGGTTTCCTCCCACTGTCAGGTTAATTAACTGTCAGGTTAATTGGCCTTTCCAAATTGCCCCTAGGTGTGAGTGTGTGTGTGCATGGTTGTTTGTCCTGTGTGTCTCTGTGTTGCCCTGCGACAGACTGGCGACCTGTCCAGGGTGACCCCGCCTCTCGCCCGGAACTTTAGCTGGAGATGGGCACCAGCAACCTTCCCGACCCCACTAAGGGACAAGGGTGTAAAGAGAATGGACGGATGGTGATGAAAACTCGTCACTCTGGAGGACAGAGGAAGAGGAGAGAGGAAGAGCAACTCAGCCCAGTCCAGGATCACTGCAGTGTCGGGGTAGCTGCTTAAAGTCTGCAGGTAGATTTTAGCGTCTCTGGTCCTCCGGTTTTTAGATCCTAATTGTAAATAAAAAGTTAGTTGGTCACTGTAATGGTCAGTGAGGTGCAGGTGCTTGAATCCAAGGGAAAAGGTTACAAAGGGAAACGATCTGCTGTTTTCCCATTTTAGCTTCAATGCTAGTTAATACACACACACACACACACACACACACACACACACACACACACA
>NW_006800533.1:101507-104261 GCF_000485575.1 Poecilia formosa
GTGTGTGTGAGAGAGAGAGAGAGAGAGAGAGAGAGCGAACACCCGCAGAGGGTGGGAATTGAATTTATATATACATATATGATGAAGGTATATAAACACACATTTGTGTGTGTGTGTAATTATTTCCTCAGCATGCCGGGAGCTTATTAATTATTATTATTATTATTATTGTTGTTGTTGTTCATAAATAATTAAATTCCATTTTGGATTTTGAATTGAGTTTATTTCTATAGTACCAATTCACAACAAATCTCATTTCAAAGCATTTTACAAAAAATAATTTCAATTCAATCACATATTCAGCTCCAGATCATCAAATTAGAACATCATAAAATATTATGAAAAAGGTTTATTTATGTCAGTAATTCCATTCAAAAAGTGAAACTTGTATATGATATCCATTAATTCACACAGACTGATATATTTCAAATGTTTTTCTTTTAATATTGATGATTTGAAAATCCCAAATTTAGTATCTCAGAAAATTAGAATATTACTAAAGACCAAGGCGTCCATCAGCTCTGCTCTTCCTCTAGACTGAGAGGAAATTAAGAATTTACTTTAATCAGAGAACAGAGGAAACAGAGCAGCAGTCCATCCTGCTTGTGTTCAGTCCAGGTGAGACGTTTGCGTCTGGTTCAGGTCTGACATGAGGAAGGCGACAGCTGCAACCAGGTCTGTCCGTCTATCCCTCCGTCCCTCCTGACTCCAGCTGCAGGCCTCTCTCTGAATCTCCCTGATATTTTAAACGGTTTGTTTCCCCATCCTCTCCTGGACGGTTTTCCTGATTGCCCATTTGTTTCCACCTCATGGTTTCCTATGGAGTTAGATTTGTTTCACAATTATAAAGTAGTATTCAATCAAAAAAAGTAAAACAAAAAAAACCTTAAAAACTTTTTAATTATAAAAATATTTTTTTACAAAACAAAACAATGTTTAAAGAGATTTTTTTTTAATTGAAATCACTAATTTTTGTTTGAAACTTTTATTTTTGCATATCAGAATTTTTTGGTTGACAGCCTAAGTTTTTAGTTGAGTCTAAGTTTTTTTTGAAGCTCCTGTTTTTTGGTTGAACTCAACTTTATTTGGTTGAGAATCTCACATGAACATCCGGGGCGGGGCTTAAGGACGAGCGATGTAAGACGTGTTCCGATTGGTTAGCGCTGACTAAAGCGGATGACTCCCTGAGATCTCAGAACTCCGTCCCGAACTGCAGGGCTTCGGTGACGGGACACAGAATGTGATGGTAAATAATCTTCACAAAACTACACCGTTTAGCAGCTTCTAAAGTGTCCACCCTGTTTCAAAGAAGAAATCTTACTCAACTTATGACGAGTCACATATTTTGTCTGCCGCGATCCCCGGTAGCATATTGTGCTAGCTAATGTTAGCACTAGGTAAAGTTCATTAACTAGGCTTGTGTAATATTCGTTAACCAGCGAACCTCTGTCGAGTGACATTAAGCGTGGAAAATACCAAATATATGTGGAGGAAATATGTGTTAAAAATGTTGTGTAATCCTCCGTGTGTGTGTGTATTAACAAGCATTGAAGCTAAAATGGGAAAACAGCAGATAATTTCCCTTTGTAACCTTTTCCTTTGGATCCAAGCACCTGCACCTCACTGACCACTACAGTGACCATCAGTCCTCAGTCATCTGGATCATCACAACATTGACTAACTTTTTATTTACAATTAGGATCTGAAAACTGGAGGACCAGATACGCAAAAATCTACCTGCAGACTTTAAGCAGCTACCCTGACACTGCAGTGATCCTGGACTGGGCTGAGCTGCTCTTCCTCCCTCCTCTTCCTCTCTCCTCCAGAGTGACGAGTTTTCATCACCATCCGTCCATTTTCTTTACACCCTTGTCCCTTAGTGGGGTCGGGAAGGGTGCTGGTGTCTATCTCCAGCTAAAGTTCCGGGCGAGAGGCTGGGTCACCCTGGACAGGTCGCCAGTCTGTCGCAGGGCAACACAGAGACACACAGGACAAACAACCATGCACACACACACTCACACCTAGGGGCAATTTGGAGAGGCCAATTAACCTGACAGTCATGTTTTTGGACTGTGGGAGGAAACCGGAGAACCTGGAGAAAACCCACCATACAGATTCTATGCAGAAAGATCCGGGCCGGGAATCGAACCCAGAACCTTCTTGCTACCAACTGCGCCACTGTGCAGCCCGTTTTCATCACCGGCAAAGACAAATAAGTTTGACATCTGAGTAACTGCTGGAAAGTGTATTATGTATTTTCAGTGTTCATTCTGTTATACTGTTTGGACTTAAAATAAAATGTAATCTCTTTTGTAATAATCTACATCTCACAAACCTTTTCCCTCATCTCAGTTGTAACATTATGTTAAGTATTTGCATGTAATTCTGCCTTCATGCGAGATATTAAAATGTGTTACGTCCACCAGGCTCATTTTATGGGGTAACATTAAAAGGAGACCACACAAGGATTTAGTAACTTAATGAAAATAGAATTTATTAAATTATATTAAAGAAATAACCCTGGAAAAAAGAATACCTGAAATGAGAAACCAAAATAGATTAAAGCAGAACCTATAAGTGACCAGAAATAAGCAAATGCTAAACAAACCTAACAAATCTCAACCAAAAGATACAAACCAAACCAAATGGGGGTCTGAGGAGAGAGAAGGAAAAAGCCTCCTGACTGCTGCATGGCTGGCAGCTTTAAAGCTGCAGAGCAACAATCAGGGCAACACGCATCACCTGCAGAGACCC
>NW_006800533.1:107015-121494 GCF_000485575.1 Poecilia formosa
ATATTTGTTATTTGAATAATAAAATATTTGTATTTGTTAACTAATAAATAAATGTTATATATATTTCATATATACATATATTTTATTATTCAATATATTGACGTCTGTGTGTGTACATATGTTCATAAATGTTGATTACTGTATATATAAAAACGATTTATCAAAATCAATTGTATTATAGGTTCACATTTATTTTCTTTATTCAGAAATTACAATTAAAATATAATGAAAAGTCATAAATGTTGTCTTTGGTGATTGTTTAATTTCCAGATATAGTCACGTTTATATGTGAGTAGGTCGATGACGAACATTAGCTAAAAGCACTTTGTGGAATGGCATTTTCTGAAGTTCGGTCCATTCATTTGTATTAGCTTACTGGCAGAGATGCCACATTCAATATGGCGGACGCCATGCTGCAACGGGCCGACCCGCTCCTTGAGGCGTCTACGTATTAATCATTAGAAAACAGTATGAAAACATTAGCAGCTATGCTAATAATCAGCAGTTATTTCGGGTCAATTAAACTACATAGGAAATATTTCTCGGTTGTTTAGAAGCGAATTTCTGGCTGCAAAGTCAAGTAATTCTGATCTTTCATCCTTACCTGTGAAACGTAATGCCAGTGAATCCAGTTTATTTCGTAAAATGGTTGAAACAAGTCCACACAGCACAGGACTGAAGGAGCTCCGATCCTCTGCTGCCACATAGAAGATGGCGGACGCTGTTACGTAGGACTCAGCGCTCCATGAGGGGTCTAGTATTGATGTCTATGCACCGGACCCATCCTTCAAATCTGGGGAAAAGAAGGACGCATTTGAAGGAGTCTTTGAATTCGGACAGGCCTTGTCGCCACGCTATGACGTAATCGGCCTACAAATCCGTCCTTCGAAGGATGCAGACCCTGAATCCGGACACAGCTTTTGTCTGATCTTCCCTGCGTTCAAGTTTTTTCTTCTCTTTATGGCGTTTTTTAAAAAATAATGAAAGTGTGCAATACAGCCACCATCTGGTCTGGAGTGTGAACTGGAGCTAATCCCGTTGATTGCAGATCTTTCATCATATCTGAACATTGATTGGGTACTTTCTTAAACAACATTACATCATGATTATCATTTCTTTATTCTTTGCAATTTTAACAAAAAAATAGTAAAAGATTATTAACGCACCTAAAAAGACATACTTTTTAGGTACTTAAAAAGTATGCCTAAAAATTACATGAAAAGTACTTTAGGTGCCTAAAAGACATACTTCTGCATATGTATTAATTAGTTTTATTTTATAATCAGGTTGCTGCGTGTTGCAGACTTCTGCCCAGGTCCGTCTTGAAAATGAGATCTGGATCTCTACGGGGTTCACCTGGTTAAATAAAGAAAATTTTAAAAAGGCATACTTTATTAGCCTAAAATTTACACTGAGATGTAATTTAAAACATACTGAAATTAATAATGTAAAGTAGTGTTAAGTGAATATTTTGAGCATGTATTTTAAAATATACACAAAATATATTTGAAATATACTTGAGCAAGTGTATATTGACAGTTGGGCAAATATATATTTTGTTCACTTAAAGTATACTTTTATTTAATATATTTATTAAAAGTGTATTTTGGTCCAATTATGTTTAAGTGTGTTTACAGTTCTAATTTCGAAATTGGTCCAAGCATACTTTTAGTATACTTCAGATATATTTATAGGTAGTACACTTAATACTTAGTATACTTAAAGTGTACTTTCACAAAAGTAAGTATGCTTGAAATATACTAAAGTATGCTTTTTTTCACCTGGGTGAACATTCCTTGTTATCTTGATGCTCAATTAATTATTCAAAGTAGATTAAAAGTTTCTGTCTTATGAAACCCAGATGATCGGCTCGTTACCGGGCCTCTCTGAGCCCATCCCGGGCTGCTGGAGTCAGGATGCAGGACGGCTCTGGACGACTGGACCTGCGCTCTGTATTAACCCGCACTCCTCATCACTCATCATCATCAGGAGCATCACTCCTCCTGAACAGCAGGGGGCGACAATCACTGGCGTTGTGTCGTTAACTTTACAGCAATCCCTGATACAGAGGATGAATTTATTATTATTATTATTTAGTAGTAGTGGTATCAGTAGTAGTCCCATTAATTCATTATCAGTAATAATATTGATCCATCAAGATATGAGCAGCAGCTCAAACCTCTCGGGTTCAGATCGGTTCTGGTCTCTGCAGCGTTCAGGACGATAACCTACCTGATCCTGATCCAAATCCAGATCCGGTTTCTGAGCCACAGACACAAAGCTCTGATTGTTTAATCTCCTGTTCCTCTGCAGTTTCTAGAAATTCAGGTCAGAGGAAAACCTTCCTCTGCTTCTGCTGCGGGGTTCCACTCGGACTGCTGCCAGGTTCTCTGGGTTTTCACGGCTCCTGTGGGAAACCTCAACCCCACAGAGACTCGTTCCTCCAGGTCCTGACTTGTCAGGTAGAAAGTCCCTGATGCTGCGGAGGGACGGAGTCCCTTAAAGCAGCGCAGCTTCATCATTCAACATTCAAGGAGCAACTGCAAACATTACAAAGAAAAATCCTCCAGAATCATACAGAGAGGCTTTATTCACATTTTATTACCGCACTTCAACATCAATCAGCTGCAGAGAAACAAACCGCGAAACACCTGATCATACCTGAACACCTGAGACCGGAGCCACCGCAGAGAGGCTCCAGCGAACTGAGGTCGTATCATACCCATGCTCGACCGTTCACAGCCTGGTTACGATACAGCCTCGGCTCCGAAGGAGAACCGGGAGGAGAACCAGCAGCAGACTTCCTCATGAGGAAGATGAAGTGATGAAGAGGCAGAGAGGGAGTTGCGCTGCCGCTCCGCATCCTGCTGACCTCCTGCTCGAAGTGGAGCAGCAGCAGGAGCAGCGGGAGGAGAACCAGGAGCTGTGGAGTCATTAGAGTCTAAGCTCTTTGTTTGCGGGATTGGGCCGGATTAAGGTGGATGACCCGCTCAGGTACGTCTTAACATCCGGATTAGACCTGAAATCACGGAAAAGTAAAGGTTCTTATTGGGTTTTACCGGCCAGCCAGCTGCTCTTCATCACTGATCCTCTTCATCAGTTTACAGCTCGATGCGCAGCATTTTACTGTCTAAGCAGAAACACTGGAAGCATAAAGTACTTCTTTAATAACTCACAGGTATAAAAAGCATTTATTCTGTGGTTTTCCCATAAGAAGAAAATCGTTTTTAATTGGAAGCGAATTAAGAAAAACTGTTGATCAAAATAATTCAGATAATTTCAATAACAATCCAGTTAAATAAGGGGCGTGTTGATGAAAAGTGCGTGATTAGCGTGGATCCTGGAGAAAACCGTTATGACGTGTTAATCTGGAGGTCAGTGTGCTTTTTGAACAGATTGATAATCCCTGAAGTCAAACCTCTTCCGCTGCAGACTGTCCTAGTCATTTCAAATCAAACTTTTTTTCTCCAGAAAAAAATCGGACTAGTTGAAGTTTTCATGAGATTCAACCTCTAAAACCAAACTGTGTCTGAAAACGAACTTCCTGTTTGACCGGGATGAGTTGTGTGATGCGAGTCTGTTTTCATTGTTTCTTCTCCGTAAGAAGATTAAAGCGTCAGAAGGATTTAATCCGTAAAGTTTGGGAAAAGCCGGCCGGATTATCTTCGCTCTAAGTGGTTTATGGGTGTATATAAAGAAGATGAAGACGCTCGCTGAGGTCAGAGGAACTCAGGGTAAAGATGGGGAAACATTTTCACCTGTACGAGAACATCTCCAAGGTGGACCCCTTCGAGGGGTCCCAGCACTACCTGGCCCCGGCGTGGGCCTTTCACCTGCAGGCGCTCTTCATGGGCTTCGTCTTCTTTGCGGGAACGCCGCTGAACCTGCTGGTCCTCCTGGCCACGGCCAAGTACAAGAAGCTCCGAGCTCCTCTCAACTACATCCTGGTCAACATCTCCTTCGCTGGCTTCATCTTCGTCACCTTCTCCGTCAGCCAGGTGTTTGTGGCCAGTCTGAGGGGCTACTACTTCCTGGGTTACACCTTGTGTGCATTGGAAGCGGCCATGGGCGCCGTGGCAGGTATGGCCGGCAGGTGAGAGGTGGGCTGGTGGGTAAAGGTGGCTGATGATGATGATGATGATGACGTTCTTCCTGCAGGTCTGGTGACGTCCTGGTCGCTTGCCGTGCTCTCCTTCGAGAGGTACCTGGTGATCTGTAAACCATTCGGAGCCTTCAAGTTCGGCAGCTCCCACGCCGCCGCCGCCGTGGTCTTCACCTGGTTCATGGGGGTGGGCTGCGCCTCGCCGCCTTTCTTCGGCTGGAGCAGGTAGGTCTGTCGCCACTGAGAGCAGCTTCTGGCGGTTCCTCCGGCTGACGGAAAGTTGTTGTGTGCAGGTACATCCCGGAAGGCCTGGGCTGCTCCTGCGGACCCGACTGGTACACCCACAATGAGGAGTACGGCTGCACCAGCTACATGTATTTCCTGCTGATCACCTGCTTCTGCATGCCTCTGTCCATCATCATCTTCTCCTACTCGCAGCTGCTGGGCGCGCTGAGAGCCGTGAGTACATCACTGCTCGCTCAAGCCAGGAAGTCAGGGCTTCTGCTCAGCAGTTCAGGGAGGATGAGGCAGTGGAGCTGAATGGGAACCAGAGCTGGTTCTGGTTCTGATGTAGCCTCTCCTAACCTCCTGTAGGTTGCGGCGCAGCAGGCGGAGTCCGCCTCCACCCAGAAGGCTGAGAAGGAGGTGTCCAGGATGATCATCGTGATGGTGGGCTCCTTCGTCACCTGCTACGGCCCCTACGCCCTGACGGGCCTCTGGTACGCCAACTCAGAGGAAGCCAACAAAGACTACCGGCTCGTCACCATCCCTGCGTTCTTCTCCAAGAGCTCCTGCGTCTACAACCCGCTCATCTACGCCTTCATGAACAAACAGGTGAGGAAGACAACCTGGTCCCTCCAGACATTTCCTTCCCGCTCCTAAAGCATCAGGATAACTTCCTGCTCCCTTTCTTCCAGTTCAATGCCTGCATCATGGAAATGGTGTTTGGGAAGAAAATGGAGGAAGCGTCTGAAGTTTCTTCAAAGACTGAGGTGTCCACAGCTTCATAATGTTTGGAGCAAAACTCAGAAGGACATTTGACTTCCCCAAAGGACTTTTAAAGATCTGAGTTCAGAGGATCCACATCAACAACCAACATGTAAATACAGTTTATATAAAAGACACCAGATGATATTTTATTGTAGAATGCATTTGTTTAGATAAAAGCAACAAAAAACAAATAAAAATCTATTCAATTTATTGTCTGCTTGTCCTCAATTATACAAAAATACAAGTTGTGTCTTCAAACCAACAAAACAGTCAGCAACAGTGGGCGAGGTAGGAGTAGATGGAGGCGGGTCCAAACCAGAGAAACAGTTCTGTAGAACAGCTGAGAGTTGAACAGCTTCACCAACAGAACCGGTTGATGTGAAACCAGGAAGAGCTACAACAGCCACCAGGGGGCAGAGCACCGAGTACCTGACGGTACCAGGGCAGGGATCCAACCCAAACTGACTGATTCTGCACTGTTATCTTCTGCTGACCTGCCCTCTGGTGGCCGTTTGGGGTGTGGCAGCTCTGTATGAATCTGACCACTTCCATCCAGATCCAACATCTGAGCATTGACACTCTCCTTCAGTTCAAAGGTTAAAGGGAAGTAACTGCTAATTAATGCTAATTAATTAATTAATTAATTAATTAATTAATTAGTGGAGTCAGAGGTCAGAACCTAAGAAGCTGCATTTGAAGTGTCTAGATGGTTGTTTGGACAGAGATTTTCAGACCAACTGTAAGGCACGATGGTGGAGGGCTGATGATGTGGGCTGGTTTTTGAATGGACCATGGAGGGGTACCTTTGAACTGAGGGAGGGTGTATGTTCTTTTGGTTTGTTTATTCCTAGCGAGGAGCAGAACCAGACTAAGAGTGGAATAATCCTGCAGGTCTTCCTCAGACAAATATCTACCAGGCAGACCGGATCAGAACCAAGATCAAAACCCAGAGCAGAACTTCTCTCCTCTACAGGTCAGTAATAAATTAGCAATGGACTTGGGACGTTTCTAGAACTCATCGTGTCGCAGCAACGCCTCGCCATAGTTCGTCACCTGGCTTCCCACAAACAGGTCAAACTTGTTGAGGATTTCCTCCTTGGTAAGTCTCCCGTCCTGGACACAAACAAACGGCAGTCAAACAAAACCGGGCTGGATGCCGACACCAGATGGACTCACACCCACCTTGTTGGAGTCAGACTCATGCAACAGGTGCTTGGCCTCGGCGACAGCATGGTCGTAGTCTGCCGGGAGGATCCAGTCCAGAGTTTCCTCTCGGTCCATCTTCCCGTCCTGGTTCTTGTCTCTGAACTCTGAGAACTGCTGACGCTCTGAGGCGACCCACTCCGGTTCCTCCAATCCGTTCTCTGCGGTGAACATGTCACCTGGCAACAAGAAAGGTAAGGGAGGAGGATCAGAGACGAACCTGCAGCAACGGATCTCTGGGTCTACTGCCAAGAGAGTCCAGAACAAGGAAACACAGAAACACACAGGAAGCAAAGCAGGGAGATGAATGCAGTATCCAGTGGACCAGAGGACCAGAGGACCAATGGACCAGAAGACCAGAGGACCATATCGATGGAAGGAATCAGGATCCTGGTTGGAGGAGCTGCTCCTCACTGAGAGTTCTGATGGTTTTGGATTTACCATCAGACCTCCAGGTGGATCCAGAACCGCTGATCTGTTGTTTCTCCTCAGATCAGCAGACCAGGACAGGTTAGCACTCCAGTAGTCACATGACCCCAACCAGGTGAGGTCACATGACCCTGGCTGGAAAAGGTCAGTATGAAGGTCAGCCCTGAGCCTGGCTGTGGATTCGTTACCGATGTACTCCTTGAGGTCGATGAAGCCGTCTCCGTTCTTGTCTATGTCCTCCATGGTTTCCTGTGGCAGCAGAGAAACAGGTTACCCTGAGGATAGTCACCTGAGCACTGTATCTTGTCCTGATGCTGCCCCTACCTGCACCACCACCTGCTTCATGTACTCATGGTTCTCTGGGTGGAGGAAGGCCATGAACTCCTGCCGGTCTGCGCTCATGTCTCTGTCCCTGTTGGCCACCTTAAAGCGCCTCTCATCCCTTGCCATCATGTGGGTGTAGTTGTACTCCGTCTCTGTCAGAGGGCCGTCTGGAAGAGGTTGGTCAAGGTCAGAGATGTTGGTCCCGACACATTTCATGGACTGCATCTGATCTGCAGTTGCTTACCCAGGTAGCTGCCATACGTGACGTTCCTGTATTCGTCCCAGCTGATCAGGCCATCCTGGTTCAGGTCGAACTCGCTCCACTGGTGTTCAACATCCTCAAACATGTGCCGGCTCTGGACGGCCTCGATCCAGAGCCTCAGCTCGTCCTCCGAGACAAAGTCATCCTTGTTGCTGTCAATCCGATCCACGATGATGCTGCAAGACAAACAGGGAGCAGAGCTCAATGCTGCCATCTGCTGGTAATACACGTTACACACACTGATTGGCTGGGAACCAGGAAGTACCATCCAGCACATTTCCAGTTTATCTGCTGGGAAATGTTCAGGAAACATGTGGCTGAACTGGTGTTATTTCACTGCCTTTCAGTGTTTCTGCTGAAACCAAACAGGTCTTCTTTGAATCGAGTGGTTTGGACGGTTCAGCCTCCATTAGAGGCTCTGGAAACAAAGCCTGGGAGGACTGGGAGGACTAGGAAGACTGGGAGGAGTTCCCAGACTTCCTCAGGGAACGTGGAGAAAAGGCCCCGCTGACAGGTGGGGGTGGTATCATGGTCTGGGCTTGGATCGTTGAGACCAGGCGTGTCCAATGTGCAGCTCGGGGAACATATGTGGCCCTCAAAGTGATTTTGTGCGGCCCTGATCGCAGTACAGAAATGGCACAAATTTGATTTTCCAACTGTGGTGAAATTTGCATTTATGTGACTCCTTTTAAAAAAGATACAGATGAATTCCAGTTTTTAAAAAAAATTTATGACAAAAAGTCTCATCTGTTGTCAGCCATGTTTTTGTCTTTTACCTTCAGTTCTTAGAAACCAGGACAGCAAATATCCAAAGACACTTTGGTGGTGACCTGAGGTAAGGAAGGGGAACCCACACCCAGCTGCAGACAAAACCTCAGGACACCTCCATGACAGATCAGCTGCTGGGACTGAGCCTGGGAAAGTTAGAGAGAAGGAAAACCTCCATACTGACCTGAGTCTACGTTTGCTCTCATCAGGCGACAGGCGGTCGAAGGCCTTGGCCTCGTCTTGCCCGAGGAACGCCTCGTGGTCGTAGTCAAAGTTCTGCTTGTCGTCGTGTCGCAGGGTGCTGAGTGGCTCCTCCTGATGGACCCTGGTCCGCTGCTCTGTGGGCTTCCCATCGCCCCTGGCAACCAGGAGGAGCCAGCAGATCAACACTGAGCAGATCATCCTGCCAGACTGACGCAGAGACAGAAACATAGATCTAAAAACTATACATGTAACCACCATAGATCTAAAAAAAACTAGAGATCCTACCACCGTAGATCTGACCACCATAGATCTAAAAACTATAGATCTCACCACCATAGATATGATCAGCATAGATGTGATCAGCATAGATCTCCTCCAGGAGCCTCTTCCAGCATCTAGCAGTAGTTTTCTAGCCGGTCTCCAGCTCTGCTCTTGATCAGGCTGACCTCATCCTGACCTTTTACGGTCAAACAGGAAGTGAGCCTAGGTGAGGCTCCGCAGACTCACCTGACGCTGCTGCTGCCGTCCGGCTCTCCTCTGGTTCTGATCTGCAGAGCTTCTCCTCTCACACAGACGGCCCAACTTCTGGCCAATCACAGCCCAGCTGCAGCCGCTCTCCTCATCTGATTGGTCCGCAGCGTCAGAAGGAGAATGAGGGTGAGGAGGGGGAGGAGCTGCCACGTCCTCAGAGCAGAAACAGACAGAACTGCAGCAGCAGGTCCAAACTCGTCAGGGTTCGGTACCGGTCCAAAACCCTCCGAGGTTCAGCAGCGGGTCAGATGGGTTTCAGTGGTATGTCATGGTTCTGGTTCTGGTTTATTGGGTCTTTTGGTTCTACAGAAACCAGCTGCCGGTTCCTTGAAAATGTTCTGGGTTCATCTGGACTGATCGGTTCCCACAGGCCCAGATTACCAGAACCTTCTCCTAGAACTCTGAATTGAAGCGGGTTCTGGACTGGGCCGAACAAGTTCTGGATGGACCTCTCTCCAGCAGGTCAAAGGTCACGCTGTGGGTGCCATAATGTTAAAGCTCCAGAAGAATTTTAACGGATCAGAACCAGTCAGGCGTTAGAGAAGTCCAGATCACAACCGTAGCAGAACCACATCAGATCAGATGAAACCAAATGTTTCAGAACCAAACAGTTCTGTTCATCTCAGGTTGTGTCTGATCTGATAACAGAAACTAATTTCTGCCTCACTTGGTTCTGGTTCTGGTAATACTGGGTCAGTGGTCCAAATTGTTCCGACCGGACCAGAACCTGAAATATATACAGGATCAGTTAGAGCTTCATGGGCCGAAACCAGAACCGTTTATCTCTTCTTGATAAACATGGAACCAGAGCAGAACCGGTTCTGATATGTTCTGCTGGTTCTGACCCAGACAGGAAGTCCTTCTTTTCATCCAGTTCTGTTCTCCGTGGTTCTGACCCGGTATAATATACCATCTCGATACCGAAACACTTGGTGAGTTCATTTGGTTTAATAATCTGTTCCAGAACCGGCAGACTGAATTCGGACCTGGAACAATCTGTAGGGGTTTCAAGTTCTGACCCAATTGAAGGGAAAAATTTATTATTTCAGGTGCAACTCAGAAAAAAACAAAAACAAAACTGATTTATAAACCTGGAGGGAAACGGGTCGAAGCAAAAGGTTCTGGAGTGGTTCTGACAAAGATCCATAATTCAGCTTGTTAACCTGTTTAGATGGTGTGTTGGTTCTAGTTATCAGGTGGAACCAGATCCTGGTTCTGTTGGACCGCAGAGCCTGTCAACTGTAGTTAATGAAGTTATTTGAATCCATGTCAAATATACCGGCCCGGTTCTGATTCTGGTCAGAACCAGGATCTGGTTTGGGCTCTGAGTTTCTCCACAGGAGTTCCCTTAGTTTTCTGAGCTCTAACGACAGGAACATTCCTCCACAGAGAGGTTTTCCCTCCACAGAACTTTGGTTGTGATCGGGTCAATCTCCTTCAGAACCCGAAGACGGACTGGGAGACTCCGAACCCGAAGGAAAACACCGCAGCTCCGCCAGTCATTGGACGGTTTCGTTTTTGAACGGACCATTCAGCAGCAGGCAGTCCGGCGGTGTTTCTGGTCCGGGTGGAAACATCAGTGGTGTGTTTTAATCAGATGTGAGTGGCAGCAAAAGCAGATGGTTCTGTGCTGATCAGGTGAGGAAGCAGGTGAGTTCTGAACGGAACCATGAGGTCAGAACCTCTTTAAAGCTATTACCTCAAGAGGGTAAGTGTAGCTCACGTTGTTAGTTTTATGCTAACTGGTACCTAGCTGTTTTTCTCTCTCTGTAATAAAACACTTCAGTTCGTCTGGCCGGTCGGTTCTGTGGAGGTTAGGTCCACTGAGCTAAAGCAGTGTCGGTTCGGCTGTAATGCGCTGCTAGAGGTCAGTTACAACACAGCAGGACTGTTGGATGGCCGCCATATTGGTCGTGTCAAGCGCCTGACGCTCCTAAACGGAAATGAACCCTAACCCTGTATGGTTTTATATTTATAAATCTGTACTTTAATCTATTTCCAGTCCTTCCACTAAACCACCAGAGCCTGATATTAATACCTGCTGTTTCTGCCACATTTACACGGAAATTAATCAGCCAGTGAAACCTGATACCTGGTTTAATAATCAGTCAGGTGTTGTGGCTGCATGTTCTCTAATGTTCTCACAGAGAACAAGAGAAAACATGAGAAATATGAAATATTTTATTTCATATTTTCTCTAATGTTGTTCACATTCTCATTCTTTTCATATTGTACATTTTTTTCCCTCTTTTTCCATTTTCTATCATATTCTCCATATCCTATATGTGCCAGCAGGGAACCGTCAGCCATGTTGAGAGTGAGGTGCACCCTCCGTGGAGGTGGTGGCGTCCTGCTGTGTCTCCATCGGACAGCCCAGTACCGGTATCCGAGTGGACCTGAGCGGGTTCTGACCCGGTCCCTGTCCCGGACTCCGGACTCGTCCCGGGTCGCGCTGAAGCTGCAGACCCGGTTGGGGGTGACGCTGCTGGTCGGGGTGGGGTTGCTGGGCGCGTGGTGGTGGGTGGAGCAGGAGAAGCAGCAACGGCGGCGGCGGCAGCGAGTGGAGCAGCTCCGGACGGTGGCTCTGGGTCAGGGGACGTTCAGCCTGCTGGACCACACGGGCCACCGCCGGACCAAGCAGGACTTCCTGGGCCGCTGGGTCCTCCTGTATTTCGGCTTCACACACTGCCCCGACATCTGCCCCGACGAGCTGGACAAGCTGAGCACCGTGGTGTCGGCTCTGGACCGGGACCCGGCCCTGCCGCGCCTGCAGCCGCTCTTCATCACTGTAGACCCGGAGCGGGACGACGTGGCGGCGCTGGCCAGCTACGTCCGGGATTTCCACCCGCGGCTGGTCGGGCTAACCGGGACACCGGAAGAGGTGCGTCACGCGGGGCGGGACTTCCGGGTGTACGCCAGCGCGGGGCCGAAGGACGAGGACGGGGACTACATGGTAGATCACAGCGTGCTGCTGTACCTGGTTAGTCCGGACGGGCTCTTTCTGGACTACTACAACCGAACCAAAAGCCCGGAGCAGATCGCCGACAGCATCCGGAACCACATCCGGAACCACGTCCCGCTGTAGGAGCGTGGAAACCAGCGGGACGCGGATCCTCAGCAGGAACAGACACGATCATATTTATTTGAGCATCAGGTTCAATAAAACAACTTTCTGCCAAAAGTGTGAATATTTTATTTCATTAGAGAGAAACAAGAGCCGTCCTGTGTGATCGGGGGAGCAGCCGGTCCAGCTGGACCATCAGAACCGAGCCCATCAGCTGGAGCCCGCCAGCGTCTTGAAGCGGTCCGTGGCTCGCTGCGTGCTCAGCAGAGTTAAAGACATGGAGTCCACGCTGGCCTCCAGGCCCGCAGCACTGTCCACCTCCACCGAGTAGTCGTTGGCCTGCAGGGGGCGAAACACCCAGGTTAAAGGTCAAGTCACCCCCATCAGAGCCTAACCACAGCAAAGTGGGGGCACTGCTGCCAATTTGGACTAAAAAATAATCAAAATCTGAACAGGAACAAAGAATCAAAGATGAAACATTTTACTGTGACCTCTGACCTGCCACTGCTAACAAAACCTGTTGCTATGGCAAAGTTACTTTATCCTGTTGGAAACAAATATAATGGGTCTGAACAATAAATCAGATGATTTATAGTATCTATAATAGCGGTTCTCAACGTGGGCGGTACCGCCCCCCGGGGGGCGTTCAGAGGACGGCAGGGGGCGCTGGCGGAAGTTTTTACAAAAGGGGGGCGCTGGGATGCCTTTGGTCGAAGGTAAACTTTACACCTTAAATGCACAACAATGCCAGTTTAGACTTTGAGCAACTTGCTAAAACTGTATTGTGTAACATTAAAACATGCTTGGTATCGATGGCAGCTCTCCTTCTATTCAGTGTTTGTAGCTTCTGTTAGCTTCTTGGCGCAGCTCCGCTCCTGCTACTGGAAGCTAAAATCACGATACCCTCACTTTGTATCCCTCTGAAAAATGAACCCATTCAAATAAAGAAATAAAGAAATCCCTCCATGGTGACACCACGATAGTGAGCGTTCATTTTATAGCGTTAACACCGGAGCTGTTAGTGGTCCGGGGTGATAGAACAACACAGCACTTTTAAATTTCAATAATCAGACTGCAGAAATTGCTTCCGTTGTTTTAAAAGGTTTATGTCAGTCTGCCTTTTCCCCATCGACACGTTTCCTGACCGCCCTGCACCTCAGGGGGGTAAAAAAAAAACAAAACAAAAAAAACGACGCGCACATCGCGCAAAACTGTGAGACAGGAGAAGCGGGACATAAAACGGAGCGACAAACTAGATGTGAATTATGGCATAAAAACAGGGAATCCGAAGCTGAACAGTGAAAAATCAACATGATGTGAAACATGATCATTAGACGGAGCAGCAGGTGATGAGTGAAGATTAATGATGGTCAATAAACGATCAAATAAATTAGCAACAGGAAAGAAACTAAAGTGGACATAGCAATAAACCAAGAGAGGATAATAATCTAAGGAAACTAAATAGAAATGAATGAAGAACAAAATCCAAAAATAAACTAAGAAACTATACAGAGGAATAAACTGGTATGGCAATACCTTTAGAGCAATAATTAATACAGAGACTGTATGGCAAGAATAAACAGACACTATTTCCAGATAAAAGTTAAAGTAATACTGTTGAAGTGCCATGGGTTTGTTGAGACCACATCTAATACTGAGAATAAATATATCTTAACAGTAACAAACTTATCACTTATTTATGTTTTTAATTAGATTTGATATATTTATTTCTTCAATATTATTTTTCATGTCAGTGTTAATGTCATGAGGCTGATGACTCCATGACACTTTCATTTGACTCATTAGGATTTGATTAAGAACCAGATTTGATCTTTGTAATTTCTGTCCAGTCAAACTATTAATCTATAATCAATAGACAGATCTATATAAAGATATAATCCATGTTTCTGTCTCACATTTTACTGGCATTAAAAGGATCTGGAACTTTAGTTTTTCCACTGAAAGCTCTGGTTTGAACAGTAAATACCATGTGGGTGAAATTTTATGGATGATGCTCTGATGTCCCATTCTCCTGAAGGCAGCACAGAGCTGCACCACCAGAAGAGAAGAAGAGCTATGATTAATGTAGTTACAGTTCTATCCATGTTTTAATGCTGCAGAGCTCAGTCGGTTTGCAAATAGTTTAAAGTTTAAACTGGCATGTTGAACATCTTTTATCTGGTCATTTTGTGGAATATTTAACAACTAGAAAATGGCAAAGAATAAGAATATTTTCCCACTCTGGCTGCTGTCAGGCCTACAGATTTTAACTTGAATGTTCATTGCATTTTTCGTAGATGCCTGTGAAAATAATTTCTATTCCCATGACTTTTTGTTCTCTGGGAAATTATTTTTGATGATAAAAACAGAAACAAGCATAAAAATCAAAACATCTACAATAGTGATAGTAATATTAATGATAAAATAATAGTCAGTGCAAAATAGCCTGCAAATCCTTTGGTGGGGGCGGTGAGGGACCTGGATAGGGGATGGGGGGCGCTGGCCTGAAAAAGGTTGAGGAACGCTGCACTAAAACATACGTCAGACATTGTATGTCAGTGATGCTAAATCCGACCCCCGGGTGGCAGCATTTCTTGCTCCT